>NC_056734.1:345052452-345347452 GCF_019279795.1 Protopterus annectens | reverse complement strand
TTTCTTTTGTGACCACATTATTTTTCAAAGTAGTGAGTCACACTTATGTCTTTCTCATACTTTTGAAAGGGAGCTGGCCAAGGTAGAAATAACATGTTATGGGCCAGATGTCTCTTAGTTAACATTATCAGTGTGTTTGGGTGCTGTAAATCAATAAAGAGATATGTTGCTTTTAAATTCCAAGTTACATTTTCATCAGTTTTTTGTTTCACTGACCATCTTTAAGATATTTCTTGTACCAAACTTCAGTAACAGCATGACTTAAAATGTTGCAGTTCTTTACTGAACTGTTTAGAATAGGTCAGCTCTATGCATGGTATCAAATCCCTATCATCTAGACATGACACTGAATTAAGTTGCAGTGTTACAGCTTTGGGGAAACTAACAAACTTCTGTTTCAGTTTTCAGCATAGGTGAAGGATATATGGTTTACTGTACACCATGTCTGTATTAGTTGTAAAACAAGAAAACAACTGTCTCATAGTCTGGATGTGTACGTGTGGGGGCAGGGGGTAAGCAAGTATATTGTAAAGGTGGTGTAGTTCACTGCTACGATGCAGCTGAAATTCCCAGTACAAACACTGATGAAGGGTGCTATTGTTTGAATAAGCAGCTTTAAAATGCAGAATTCTGTTTTAAATACAACTGCTTTATAAAAAGTGGTGATCAACATCAGTTCAAATTAGCAATTAAAAATATAAGATAATCTAGTTTTTCACATTTCATTTAAATGTCATATAAGGCAACTGTTTGTGCAATTGTGCAGTTCTTATTGCGCCCCCCAGCAGTTTCCACAATTCCACAAATGAGTTCATTATGGGAACAAGTCAAGCTTTTTCCTCCTGGGGTCAAGGAAAATAGGACTATTTTTAACATTAGAAGAAGACAAATTGGGTTGATGGAAGGGCTTAACATTACTCTTCTTAGCAGGACGTCAGTTTCAATAATTACGCTACAAGTGTGGAGAGAGAAATGAGTGAGCACTTTCTTAAAGCACTGCATACAAGAAGAATGTGAGCATTGTGAAGAACACAGTAATGTACCTAAATGGGGCAGTGCTAAGGAAAGGTCACTGACCGCTTGACCTTTAATGTAATTGGGGTCACATCACTCCTGATTGCATTTCTCCTTATAGTTTACTCAAAAGGAAACAATTTGATTAGTTGTGCTTCATTCCCCTTTGGAGATCATTCAACTGACCAAAAGTTCAGATTTTGATTTCAGAGTAACTGACAGGAGTATAAATGTTGCGTTGAGATCTCAGTTGCACTGCAGCTTTTGTTCAGGTTTCACATAATGTATTTCATTATGTTCATTAAACTTGCATCAGAACAGGGACATCAGAGAGGAACACTTTAATGGTCACAATAAACACATCAGATTAAATAAAGTTATAGAGTAAAGTGGTACAATGCAAAGATTTATTTTATTCTGTCAACCTTATTTTATTAGTCATTTTGGGCTGATTTCTATCCCTTTAAACCTTCTGGCTTAAAAACACATGTGTTTGCTTGTTTTTCACATCGTGCAGCACTGCGGGGCTACAGTTAAACTATTCCAGGTGCCAGAAAGTCTGCTCTTCAAATTTTACCTTAGAACTAGCTGGTTTCTCAGTAGTAGCATTAAAATCTGAACCCCTGTGACTAGCACTTGCTCTAGAACCTGCTGGAAAGCACTAGGAAGCCTTAAACTGATACAAGCATTCAACTCTCCTTGTTAATAAGGAGAAATTAATCGTAGGCACTAAACAGCCTATAATTGCAAAGTACCTTGCAAAGGTACTGGAAAACAGCTCTTGTACTTTACAAAAAAAGCACCTAAACAGGCATTTCCAAGGGTCAGCTTCCTGTGATTTCTCCTGTCCACCTGGTGAATCTGGGCATACTGGGGCAATGCAGCAACTGCCTCGTGTACAAAGACAACCCTCTCCTCCTACCATCCAACACTACAACTTGCAAGAGATACACTTACATAGCTAAACTGGAAGCAACGCTCTCTCCAGCCAAGATTGTGCTAGACAGTCAAGAGGAGAAGGTTAACACCTGCACTACACCTCAAGCAACACATAGCCCTTCAAAACACATACCATCAACACTCACACATAGCAATACTAAACCCACATATGTGGATGCCCTTAACATTAACCTGCCCAAGCAACAAGGACCTCTGAAGCTGAAATGCAAACAAACACAAGTCACAACCAAAGTGACACATAGCTCACAACACCAGTGTGCCACCCAACAATAGCCCCTAAGGCAAGAAAATGTACCCAACACTTCATAGGTGATTCTATAGTCAGGAACACTGATGTCCCACTCACCAAGCTGAACATGGAGAAAATTACAGTCAGCTGCCTGTCGGGTGCCAGGATCCGCCACATAATGCATGCACTTAAGTCACTCCACAACAAGAACAAATATGACTCTGTCATTGTCCATGTTGGAGTGAATAACTTGAGACGTACCTCCCTGGACTACATGAAAAGAGACATGGAAGAGCTCTCGGATCATGTGGCCCAGGCAGGTATGACCCTAGCCCTAAGTAGCATCCTGCCTTCGCCAAGAATGATACCACAGTATAAGGACAAAATGATTGACTTCAACAACTGGCTAATCTTCTGGTGTCATTCAAAGGGGATTCAGTATCTGTCTGCCTGGGACGACATGATCAACAAACCATGATGCTTTGCCAGAGATGTTCTGCACCTGTCACCCATGGGATTCAGGTTACTGGCTAAAGCTCTTGCCACCCTTATAGTGCCTTTTTAGGCAAGGTTCAAAGGACAAAACCACCACCGTAACAGATACAAGCATGCAAAATCTGAAGGTAATGCTAATCAATGCTAGAAGTCTAAACCCCAAAATGCACTCTCTTGAAGCACTCCTAAAAATGGAGAACATCGATATCTATGCAGTAACTAAGACCTGGTTCAAGGCTCCAGAGAGCACCCCTGCAATACCAGGCTACAACTCTTACCACACTTTTCGGCAACCAAACCAAGACTGAAACTCTAAAGGTGGAGGAGTGTCAATATTCACCAAGGATATTCACACCTTCAGGCTAGTTGCCCAACACAATGCATCTGAAATTTTCCAGGTGCAACTAACACTAGGTGAGACTACAATCCAAACTGTAGCTTGCTACATATTCCCCCACCATGCCCCAAGATTCTCATTACACTTTTCTAAACAAACTGGAAAATATTAAGATACAGCCAAACACCCTAATACTGGGTGATTTCAATTACCCTGCCATTAACTGGGAAAACTACTCTGGTGCCAACACCTTTTCCCAACAGTTCTTGGAATTTATAAATTCCAATGCCCTGGGTCAATTAATCCATTGTCCCACCAGGGCTCCAATATCCTAGACCTGGTCATTACCAACATGGGAGATAGATGCTCCACACCAGTGGTCACCCCTTCATTGGTCAGGTCTGACCATAAGCTAATCACCCTTGACATCCACATCCCACCCCCACCCCACCCCCAGTAAGGAAACCTTCGTAAAAATCTTCTCCAAAGCCAACGTCATACTACTCAAGTCAGAAATGACAAACTTCATGACACCCATGCAGATGGGAGCTGAAAGTTCAAATGCTGAATCCTACACTAAGGCACTGTACGAGCACATCTACTCATGCATGAATCGTGCCATTCCAAATAGAATCAAGATGCTGTCCTCCAAAAAAAGGAAGCCAATCTCATGATCCCCTGCCATAAACATACTATACAGCAGATGGAAGAAACTGTTGCCGAAAAGAGGAAAATCCCAGGATGCAAAAAACTCCCTTACCAGCCTCAGTAAAAAGCTGAGATCCCTCATAAAATCCTCCAAAGCAAGTTACGAAAATTAAATTGCTAAAGATTCCAAAGACAACCACAAGGCATTCTATAGTTATGTCAAGAATCTAAATGGCAATGCTCAGATCTGCTCTGAGCTACAACAGAATGGCATTAAATATACTGATCCCAAGGATATTGCCAATATCCTGGCAGATTGATTTAGTGCCAACTTCACCCCCCTCTCACCCCCTAAAGGGCCCATCTCAATACCAAAAGATTGCCAAATTCCGGTAATCACGGCCACACAGGTAGAATCCGCACTCCCCAAAGCTAAGAATACAGCATCCATGGGACCAGATGACATCCTGGGCTGTGTACTACATGAACTACAAAATGAACTGGCACATCACCTAAGTGTCATGTTTAATCATAGCCTCACCTCAGCCTTCGTGCCCACTGAGTGGCGCACAGCTACAGTTATCCCACTCCGCAAAGGGGGATCCACCTTGGATCCCGGGAACTACCGTCCCATCAGTCTGACGAGCCTGATCTGCAAGGGCATGGAACGCATTATCATGGAACTTATAAACAAAGACACTGGCAACCTTCAAACACTGGACCCCAACCAGTTTGGGTTAGTGAAGGGCCAATCTTGTCTCCTGAACCTGACTGACTTCTTCAAATCAGCCTCCAGAGCTGTAAACAAGGGTAAGGAGGTCCACACAGCCTATCTGGACCTCACCAAGGTATTTGACACCATCCCCCACTCTGGAATCATAGACAAACTTACTAAGCTGGGCATAAATCCCTACGTCACTTGATGGGTTGCCAACTAGCTTACTAACAGAACCCAGACTGTAAAAGTAGCCAGCTCCAAATCCAGCTCCAGACAGGTGACAAGTGGACTACCTCAGGGTTCAGTCCTGGGACAGCTCTTGTTTAGCATCTACTTCTCTGAAGTACAAGCCAACACTAAGGGACTCTGGCTAACAAAGTTCACAGATGACTGCAAACTGGGAGCCATTACTGAATCCCCAAATTATGTGGATATTCTAATAAAGGGCCTTACAGAAACAGATTCTTGGTGCCAGAGCCATGGGCTCAAGCTTAATGCCAAGAAATGTATAGTTATCCCCTTTGGGAAAAACCATGTACCCATGAATTACACATAGGTGGCAGTACACTAAACACCGAAAGTGTGATGAGAGACTTAGGGACACAGGTGGACTGTGGTCTCACCTTCGATAACCACATCACCACAACAGTCAGGAAATCCTTCTATGTGGCACACCTCATCACTAAGGGATTTTCATCCAGAAAAAAGGAGGTCATTGTCCCAATGTACTCATCCCTCATTAGACCCATTATAGCGTACAACGCCCCGTTTGGTATGTACCTCACATCTGCAACAGCTGGAAAAGCCACAGAAATACCTCACTAAAAGAATCACAAGCCTAATGCAAATGCCCTATGCTGACCATCTAAAGAACTCCAGCTATATTCTGTTGCATATCGTCTACTCAGAGGTGATCTCTGCTTAACATACAAGGCCATGTCAAACCCTGAGCTTTCGGACATGCTCCACTTAAAGAAATCCCAGTCACTCAGAGCCACACACTCCAGAGATCTAAACCTTGTAATCACAATGAACAAAACATGCTGGAGGGATAGGTTCCTGACCCAGAGACTCCCCAAATTCTTGGAATAGATTGCCCATACATGCCAACCAGAGCTCCTCCTTGGCCCTCTTCAAAAGGAACATTGACGATTGGATGGGAGATAGGAAATTCACCTCAGGGATCACATCAGTCACCCTGCTAGACAGGGGTCCAGGTAAGTAAATATTGTGGGAAGAAATATCCAGGGAATTGTTATGGCTAAGCTTGTATAGGCCCTAGGGCAAATAGCCTAGCCCCGGCCTATGAACCTATGAACCTATATGTGTCTATGTATATATATCTATATATATATATATATATATATATATATATATATATATATATATATATATATATATATATATATATATATATATATATATATATATATATATATATATATATATATATATATATATATATATATATATATATATATATATATATATATATATATATATATATACACATGTGAATATCTAAATCCAGATCTAGCTGTAGATATAGATATAGCTATATAGATATGGGTGTACTATAAGTTATTGAAAACACTCAAAGTTGAATGCCTAGATATTAACTTTATGTCATCCAAACACAGAAGATGACACAACATTATGCATGCACAGAGGCAACTTCCACATTAAAAAAAAATAAAACATTGTCCTTTGAATAGGACTTTCACCCTCCGTTCACACCCCACACTCCCTACTAATTATATATACTAAATCTGAGCTCACACAATCGAGAGGAAAGGGAACATTCTCCTTTTCTTCCCAGGGAGTACCAATATTGTACATCTGTTGAACTACTGCCTAGTCAACCATATGCAGTCAACATTACTTAGACTCGACAGTTTTACTGCAGCCCGTATAATGCACACACACACACACACACACACACACACACACACACACACACACACACACACACACACACACTATATATAAATATATATATATATATATATATATATATATATATATATATATATATATATATATATATATATATGGGTCTACTAAATTTCAAATTTGCAAAACATCGACTTTCTTATGGTCGAGAGCATAAGATAAAATTTTTGAAACTTCAAACCGTTTGAATGGAGATTGCTGTGCAGCAAGGAATGGTATATTTTAACATTTTCCTCACTGTAGTGCCATCTCAGAGTTGATATACTTAATAACAGGTGGTGTGGGGGTGCAGGGCCACTTGCCCCCTGCAAAAACATAAAGAAAAAGATATTTTGTTTTCGTTTTTTTTATTTAAATTTTGAATTTTCAAAACTTCAATGTTAATTTCTCGACCATAAGAAAGTCGACATTTTGAAACTTCAAAATTTAGAAGTAGACCCACACACACACACACACACACACACACACACACATGTATATGTATATATATATATATATATATATATATATATATATATATATATATATCTATATATAAACAAAAAAATAAGCACCTGGATAGCTGTTTTACCCAAACAGAGTTTATATAGACACAGCAAACACTCGAAATTAATGCTGAAACACTAATACACAGTACGTTTTCATCCATAACTTCATCAGAATAATGACAAGCTTACAGACTCAGCAATATATAACACAGCCCATCCTCAATAATTACTTATTATATCGAACCAATAGTTGAACATCAATTGTAAAACAATTAGTTTAAAGTGCTACCCCAGAACCACTTGATACAAATATATATGGTTTGCAAATACACATATTAAAACTGAACTAAAATGCTAAAAGATTTTAAAACACATATTTCATGTACATTTGATCTAAGTCATTAAAACAAATAGTTTAAAAATTCCCTAACTCTAAATTCTGGTTTAAGACACATGTAAAAATGTATAAATAAATGTATGTGTATGCATAAAGTAGTGTGCTGCTACCCTAAGACTAGAGACTTGGCTTAATAAGAGCATAACATTTCATAAATCTGTGCAGTTAAAAGCGGATGTTTATACAGACACATGCTAATAATTTACTCAAATTGAATGATTTATTGTATAAATTTAAAGTATTAAATGCGGACAATGCATATCTTAAAGATTGTTTAGGTAAAAAAATTGTACCGAAAGGGCTGAGAGTTTACAGGAACACGAACAATGTAGAAGAAGTTTTGGATTTTCATAAAGAACTGCTTGATATATTTGATAATTGTGGTTTTCATATTTTATGTGCCATTATAAAACAAAATGATAAGACAATGGCAAATATAATTGAAAGAATTAACAAAATAAATAATTGCTTACTGAATGACTTATTGTTTACTGTGGAGGGGAAAAAGGGAAGTATTTTGATTTGAGAAACCAAATTGATGACACAATTAACATTATTATTAATAGAAAAAAGAGAAAAATGGAGAGAGATTTATCTGAATATGAACATACTTCAAATTACCCTAAACCAAGGAGCTACATTGAATTTTTTAATACTGAAGTTGGTCTACCTAGACTGACAAGGTTGAGAAACAATGAAGAGGGAGTGAACACTGAAGGCTACTATTATGGTAATGAAAGAGATGAGGAAAATAATGATAGAGAAGATGGCCCAGGTGATGTCAATGACCCTTTAGGTTATCCCCCCTTTAAAGATCCGAAAGATTGAGGAACAAGACAACATACCCTTAGGGGAATTGAAGGCGGTGGAACAACAGAGGTGGACATCAGAGGTACTGATGTTGGCTAATTTATTAGATGAGGGTCCAGATGAGGTTCTAGATGTAGCAAACATAGAAAATGGAGATACAGATTCCACAGGTTATATGTTAAGGCATAACGAGTACACTATTTTCAACTATAGTAATTTGGATATTACAGAAGAACATTTCAATTTGTTTGCAAAAGGTTTTAAATTTTTACCCAGAAGGAAGTTTGAGTTTAGTAAATTGCTTATAGACCTTAAAATGTTTACTAGAAAGAAAAATATGGAACTGATATTTAAGCAAAACAAAACTGTAGAAGGGAAATTGAGGAAAAAGAGTACTTGGAATCCTCCACAACACCCCCAGTTAAAAAAAATTGAAAATCTGGTTGAGAATAAACTCAAGAAAAGGGTTTCTAATAATAAAACTTGGTCAAATTTACCCAAAGAAGAAAGTCTTATTTTGAATACACTTAGAGAAAATAAGTTCATTAGGGTAATGAAACCAGACAAGGGGGGAGGCACAGTCATTATGGATTCTATAATTTATGAAAGTAAAATAATGGAACTCCTTCAGGATGAAATTACATATTCCAAAGTATCAATCAATGAGATAAACATTGCTTATAAGAAAATATTTATTGGTTTAAATGATTTGTTATTGGAAGGAGTAATAGATGTGGAAACATTTAATTTTTTGTATAATAAAGAGCCAAGAGTTCCTAGTATCTTTAGTATCCATAAGACCCACAAAAACATAGCAGACCCCCCCAATGAGACCGATTGTGGCAGATAGTCAATCAGCCACTGCACCAGTAGCCAAATATTTGGACATTAAATTAAAAAATGCCTCTCTAAATTCCCAGAATATACTTAAAGATTCATGGGATTCCCTTAGGAAAGTAAAGAATGAGTTATTTTCTGACAAACTGATGTTTGGAACCATAGATGTAGTTGACTTGTTCACTTCCATTCCTCATTGTGAAGGCTTGGAATTTTTGGAAGAGGGACTTATGAAGTGTGGAAAATTTAATGATAAAGATATATACTTGATAATTACATTAATGGAAATGGTACTTTAATACAACTTTTGTTGCTCTGAAGGTGAGTTTTTCCGTCAGGAAAAAGGTGTAGCAATGGGAGCAATGTGCGCACCAACTTATGCTAACTTGATTCTCTCATGGTGGGAACAAAAATACATTTTCCCCTCTATATATAAAGATTACTGGGTCCTATATAGTCGGTTTTTGGACGACATATGAATCTTTTGGATGGGGTTGGGGGGACAAGCTCAATGAATTTATTAATTACATATCTTCAACTACTAATTTTTTGAAATTTACTTATAATTATGGACATGAACCCATTGAATATCTAGATGTAAGGATTAGAAAGGATAAAGAAAACAAAAAGTTTAAATTAGAAGTTTTTAGGTAAGATACATATTGTAATTCATTTTTACACTTTCAAAGTGCACATCCCTTTGCTGAGAAGAAGAGTATTGTTAAAGGTCAACTTGTCAGGGGCAGTAGGATGACCTCAGAAGATGACGAGTTTTTAAAAGAAGCTCACCTACTAAAAAACATGTTTTTAGAAAGGGGTTACCCCATTTATATGACTGAAGAAGTGACTAAGGAAGTTATTTTGCACAGAAGGGACAGATTTGCTACTATTTTAGGAACAGAAGACATTAATGCACGAAGTGAGGAGATAAGCAGTAAAATCAATGGTTTCAAAAATGTATTTGTTCTTGATTACAGTGGTGACACAAATGTTATTATAGAATCATTGAAAGAAGAATGGGACAGATTCAGTAGTTTATCTGATTTGAATCTCCAGTTTGACATACCATTAAGGTTTGTTTTCAGAAAAGGGAAATGCATAAAAAGCATATTGGAAAGCAAGAACTACACTAAAGGAAATAACAAAAAAGTTGGAACTTTTAAATGTGGATCTTGCCCACAATGCCCCTACATTCTTAACAGGCCTGAGGTATATGTCTTTAGTTGTAATAGATGTATTGATTCTAAGGTATACTCCAATTGTGAATCAAAAGGAGTAGTTTACCTTGTGACCTGTGAAAAATGTGAAGGTTTTTATGTGGGGAAGACAGCGAGATGTTTGAGACGAATTTATGAACATCTATATGACATTAAAAAAAGTAATAATAAAAATGCTTTATTTAAACATATAGAGAAATGTGAGCAAGCAACTTCTAAGTTTTTTGTACTAGATGAGGTTCAAAGAGATGCCAGAGGGGGTGCCATGGGAGACACAATTAGAATACCAGGAAGTATATTGGCAGCTGATTTTAGAAGCCAATAGATGGCCCGGGTTAAATGACATGCCCTGGGATTCATGAAGCTTGCGCCATGTGCCGGAGTAGCGTCAGCGATCTAGTGCCAAATATGGCGGTCGAGCGATTCAGGGAAGAGCTGTTTCCACGTGCACTACCAGTGTACACCAGAACTGCTCAGCTCTCGGCGCATGTATGCTAATTACCCCATGCACAGCTGTGTAGCATGTAAATGAAATATATAGCGATTCCTGAAGTTGTGCAGACGTAGCGTAAGCATGTAGAAATATAAACAAAAAAAAAACGGTTTACATGTTGTCAAACATATAATTGGAGCCATGAAAGTGGACCAAACTTACGTATTATAATGTTAATATATGCCAATGGCTAAATATATAGCCAATGGCATAAAACAACATGCACAACATATAAAAAATAACATTTAATTACATGGCCACACCAACACAAAGTAAAACCGCAGTGCATCGGTGCACAGATGGGATCATAATGAAAATATATTTATATGTCATAAAACTGTAATGTAACGCAATTCATGATATGCCCATAATAGTCAATGGCACGCATGCATGATATGCCCATAATAGTCAATGGCACGCATGCTACACCACAACCATGGCGCAAGGGTTGCTAAGGGTATTTGACAGTGTTCCATGCGGTAACTAGGAATTAGCAGTCAATACCATGCAAATGAGTCAAGTAATACTGAATCGCAAATGTCCTGCTAGCGTAAGGATGTACCACATGGCATAGCATTACAACACCGAGGAGTGGCCTGGAGGTAAACATGACATCAAGAGAGGGGTGCGCCACCGTATCTGTAAGCACATTGAATCATTGCTAATCCATGTTGGGTGTTGCTAAGCAAAGCCGCAGGATAGGGGTTTGGAAGTAGCCATAGCTTTGCTTAGCTGAGAGCACACAAGGTAACCGAATGTTCATGTGAACGTGGATGAAAACGCACACGAAACCCAGTAAACGGATGTGCGCGGCATGCACCACAGCTGAAATAGGAAGGATATGGGAAGACAATAAGAAAATGCTGCAGCATGGTAATTGGAGTACAAATGAGTAATTAACACCTAGAAACTTACAGTGGGCCATAGCAACAGCTAACAAGGCTGCTAGCAGCTACCTCCAGAACAGGAAAGGGGAGGTGCCGTACAGCAAAGAAAAGAGAACTGTCACAGCAGAACAAAGCAAACTTGCAGTAGATCAGCTACATAACACATTTACCAACACAATCTTGGGTTGTGGAAGCACAAAACAAGAAAGGCAGCAGCTGGATGCATGCCTGACAATGGGAGGTGAATCAGGTTGAAAATAGAAGTAAAGGGCAATAGATGAATCACGGCAGACAAGCATAAGTCAACACCAAAGGCCCCACAATAGCAGAACCTGCTGTAAAACCAATAATTAAGATACCCTGCAGCTGGAATAGCACAAACACACCCAATTACACCAGCATCATCCATTGCACAATAGTATAAGGTGTGAAAGCCCCCCAAACACACTTGTGTATTCCCAGACACTCTGCACCATTGGTGTATACAGATGGGGAACTTTTAATATGTATATGTTAGGGGCTGCCATAGCTTTGATTCACCAGCATGTGTTGGAGACTGACAGTGGTGTGGAGGATGATGCTGACAACCATCTCAGGCACTGGAGGAGGAGACGAGTGTCCAGAACCAGGGTAACCTACCAGGGGCTACATGATCTGGAGATAGAAGAGCATTACAGGGTGGACAGGGACATCATACAGCAATTTGTTTTGCTGTGCTGGCCACGCCTCAGAGCCAGAAGTAACAGAGGGGAACCCATCCCAGTGGACACGAAGGTATGTGTAAGCTTGAGAATACTAGCCACAGGTACCTTCCAAAGGCCATCTAGGGATATCATGGGGTTCTCACAGGCATCAGCATCCAGGGTACTCCACCAGTTCCTGGATGCCATGTTACCACATGCCAATGAGCACATACACTTCCCCCGAATGCAGGAGGAGTTGGCCAGCAATATGTGTCTCTTCCACCATGTGGCGGACTACCCACAGGTACTGGGTGCAATAGACTGCACGCACATACACATCAAGTCACCACCCAGTGAGCAGGGTAGGCACTACATAAACCGCAAGGGATTCCACTCCATCAACTGCCAGGTCGTGTGCAATGCCCAGGGCATTATCATGGATGTGTGTGCTGGCAGTCCTGGAAGCTATCACGACTCCCTCATCTGACATGCCTCACAGCTGTATCAGGTATTTGCCAGGGGGGGACATCGCATGTGGCCACCTGGTGTGGGATGCTGGCTATGCACTGGAACCGTGGATGATGACACCCATCAGAAATGTACACACAGCCACACAAGAATGCCATAATGAGGCACACGCAGAAACCAGAATCATCATAGAGCACGTGTTTGGGATGCTGAAATCATGGTTCCGTTGCTTGGACATATCTGGTGGAGCCTTGCAGTACCCTCCAGGAATGTGTGCCCACATCTTCATAGTATGTGCCATGCTACACAATATGATCCTGCGGAAACAGCTGCAGCTGGGACAGAATGGTGAAGGCCCTCACAGCCCACCACCATTGCCAAGGGACCCACAGGCGCAGGGGGACTCAGACTATGAACACCCTGTTCCAGCCCCAGTAGGCAGATGGAGGCATGCCCAGTATGCCCATGCCTTGGCAAAGAGGGACCGTATAGCACACACGCTGACAGTGGAGGCACTCATGGACTGACACTCTTCTCCACCTGCACACACAGCAAACATGGATCACACACACACATGACCACCTGTAAATTGTCATGTATAGGTGGTCTACTGTGTGCATCCTACATAAGTAGCCCTGAACTATTGTACACACAACAGCCATTGGCACAAGGTAAGGCAATACCTGAACAGTATATTAAGCTATCAGCATGTGTCCATACTGTATGTACAGGTTCATAGATACATAGGTAGGTACATGCCCAACTGCCGAGGCCACTCATAAGCATAGGCAAAACATGTCTGTTGTCGCCACCCCATTGATCAACTAATTGTCCCTCTGTGGAGCAGAGCCACATGTGGGATCCCTGTGGTGTAGCTGCTGTTCATCACCCACTCTGCAAGGATTCCCTGGAGTGTCAGTGAGGGGTTTTGTATAATGTAATCAGGGATGTAGTTCCAAATAATGGGGAGTATCCCTGACAGGAATCTTCAGAGATGTGTACATGTTACATAGTATATCTTAAACACAGCTTGCATATATAGGTAGTTCTCCACAGAATAATAAACACGTGAAACACACAACCGATGAAATGTGCATTCATCACCCTTGCACTACCAGTGCCTGCTCTGAGAGGTAAGATATCATTGCCAGGATTAGAACACACAACCGTTTACACATTCATCACAATAACATGCCACTTAGCTACCTGAGATGTACCAATGGCAGTCATGTATACTGACAGGATAAAACACAAAAGGTAGGAATGTGTTGAAATAGCATATACACAATGAAAGATGTATGTTTTATATATATATATATATATATATATATATATATATATATATATATATATATATATATAGAGAGAGAGAGAGGGAGAGAGAGAGAGATATGTCGATATATGGGGATATACATATATATGTAGATATATAGATAGGTTAACAACATCTACATAACCATGGAGGTACATATAAATGGGATACCTACCACATACCGACTGCTTTACATACCGGCGCACGTAATCCCAAGGCTTAATGTCCGAAAGAACACAGTAAAGAAACACCAGATGAGCGAGGTGTAATCTCACGATGTTAATGGACAGTTAATCAGTGCTTCTGGTGTTGCGGTTTGGGTAGGTTATTGTGTGAATGTGTGTTTCTTAGGGCTGTAGTGTGTGTGAGTGTGTGTTCTGTGTGTGGTGTGTGTTCTTGGGGGACTGTAATGTGTGGTTGTGGGTTAGCTTTGTGCATCTGTTTGTGTGACCTAGGATGTAGAATATTAAAGTAGGGGGTGGTGTGTGGGGCGCAGACACCTACATGGGGTATATAGGGGGGCTTGGCCACCTGCTCATACGTAGTGTAGGATGGTTTGTTTGGATGTGTTGGGTAGCAGTGTGTCTGTGTGTGTGCATGTATGTGTTCCATGTTCATGTTACCTTTGTGAGTTACTGTCGATGTCGGTAATGTTGTGTATGGGAGTCTGTTCCTGGAACTGTGTGCATCGGATCACTGTGGTTTTGGGATTCTGTAGATCTCCCGTATACAGCAGTTGAAGTGTTTACATATGTGTATAACATAGACTATAGCAATCACACATTCTGCCACTACCAACCTTTATGAACAAAGGATATGGAGAGTATATGCCTATACACCATTATTAATATGTGCTATGGACACGAGCCAGTGATAGTGTTACCACCTGTTCCACTTTGCGAGGAACATTCCCTCTTTGGGCGGTTGTGTCCTGACCAAATATATTAAACGTGGCAAATGCCCTGGGATTGTAGGACATAAGTATGTCCCATATGTATTGTAATAGTTGCATACAATAGTTATTTCTGTATCTAAAGTACCTACATGGTACAGGAAACAGGATAAGCTACTAAACTGCTACAAGAATAAGCTTATAATTAGGCAAGAAAGGAAAGTTATATCCCTTGTACTGACCATGGGTTTGTATTGGCCTGTAAAATCAGATGTATGTCCCGAAAAGGACCCACTATGGACATATGAAAAGGTGGCAACCCCAGTCAAAGAGGGTCAGTCACCAACACAACTATGATTACTGCAAATACCTATGACAGAAATACTCAGCTATCATGTAGCAACACAGTATAACATTCAGATGTATTACCGAAGGGATTCAAGGACTAACATCACCTGCATGCTATACAGGAACCACATAACAGTGCCTTAATGAATCAGCCTGCAAATACCATTGTATTAGTCCACAAAAGGATAGGTGTTCAAATAGGGAAGGAACCCTCACGCACATGGTGATTATGTATAAAAGCAGTTCCTACACACCTGCATATGCTAAGCACACCCACCAACAACACCCCCACACCCAAACATATTACAATACAAACTGTAATAACATCACAAATCATTCACACACTGTACGACATCTGCAGAAGCCTTAACATACCTTGTCAGAGACACACTAACATGGCCCTATGTGAAATAGCGGCTGTTATACAATGGAACAGCTGCTGATGTAATAGGGTTTGTTTGCACTAATCCCATTTCAGAGGGTTGTGCGTACTCCGGGATGTGTTAGCAATTAGTGAGTAACAGCACAGTATGCTACACATGTACACCAAATCAAGGATGTCTGGTGAGCACACTGTACACCACATAACAGTTCATGCATAGCCATATGGCCTTAAGCTGCCCAAACATCCTTGCCAGACTTAAACATCTGCAGAAGTATCAGGTACAAACAAACCCTGCATAAGTAGCACTGTTCCGAAATATAACAGCTGTACTCACATGTAGAACTAAATCATCTAGCCATTACACACAGTCCACGGGAGTCATGAAGCTAATATATCTCTGTGTGTCTCCATATAGCTGTTGAAATATATCGCAATAACACATCTAGGCTGTCTCCCTCGAAAGTAAGGCAAACAGACAACGCCCAAAAGGAGTACTCACTTATACACCACTATTGCCATGGTATCGGCTAATGGAGTAGCTTCACAGCTGATGTGCATCCAATTAACTACTTTGGAACAGCAATTGGTGGACAGGATACCACATGTTACCGATATGTAACTAGAAAAGGATGTGTTATCACACATTCAAACCATCCGTATATACCAGCGGAATGTTACAAAGAACATTGAAACACAAACCGAAAAGGATTGAATCAACTGTTAACAATACCTCGGGTTACTAATAAGGTATGTAGAACAGTCAGTATGTCTGTGTATGTAGTACTATTCTGTAGTATTTAAAGTGCATGCAATCCATATAGTGGAAACAGTTATCTTGTAGTGATATATTTTTGAGCATAGTAATGCTTGTAGTATTTGTGTGTACTGCTGTAGGTCACAAGGCAAACATCGTATACACCACAAGGGATGCTATATAAGGGCTTTGAACAGAAATACTCCTCACCAGCCGACATCAGTGGCAGGGCTGGTCCAACAAGTATGTGCTATAACAGGAGATAGTATATGTTGATATATTGTAACTGTAGCCATATGTATGGGTGTAATACAGAGAATAACATGTGGAAGGTTGGGCCACTGTGCAAGTATGTTTTGCATTGTGGGATATTCTGCCAATAACTGTGTAATGTACAGTATTGTAGGCAGATATGTATTACAAGCTACATAGCATTACTGTAATGGTAGGCAAACATTAGTTATGTCAATTGGCATTTACAATACACAATAACAGGATACATATGTCTTTTAGTGAGCCGACAATTTATCAGCATGATAGCAAAGTAAAATAGAAGAGCTATTTAACTATCCATGAACATAAGATATGTAATATGTGCAAAGGTAGGTACTAGGCTGTCTTACCAAGGGTATCTGTAAGCCTAGCTAGCATGTGTTGTCTTTTGCCACCCCCATAGGTTGGTTCTCTGTGCCTCTGAATGGCAGAGCCAATAGTTCCCTGTGCCTCTGTCCAGCAAAGCCACTGAAGTGATCCCCGGGTACATGTCTGTCTCCCATCCACACGTCAAGGTTTCCCTTGAAGAGTGCTCATGAGGGGTCCTACCTGATGTACATTGGAATCACGTTCCAAAGCATAGGGAGTGTCCGGGTAAGGAATCTATCTGTTGAGCACGTCCTACTCATCGTTGTGGTTAGGTGTATATCCCTAGAACACATGGCTCTCAGGGGCTTCTGTTTAGGTGGAGCATATCCAGCAATACAGGGTTGAACATGGGCCTTGTATGTCAAGCAGAGATCACCTGTGAGTATGCAGTATGCAACTGAGTACAGCTGGAGTTTCTTAGGTTGGGCTGCATAGGCCATCTGTTTGAGGTCAGTAATCCTCTTGGTGTGGTACTGGTGTGGTCTTCCAAGCTGTTGCAGTTGTCTTGTAAGGTATATCCCAAATGGGGTGTTGTATCCTTTACTGGGTCTGATATGACATGTGTAGAGTCACAATGGACCCTCTGATCTGGATGCAAACCCATTAGAGATTAGGGGGGCCATGTAGAAGGATATTCTAACCACCTTGTCATTATGGGTATCGAAGGAGAGATTTTTATCTACTGGTGTTTCCGGATCCCGTATTACCATTTTGTATGTAGGGGACTAGCACCTATGTGGTAGTCCGGGTAATTAGTTATATCCAAAGGGGATGACTATGCACTTTTAGGCATTCAGCTTGACGCCATGATATTAACACCAGGTATCCGTCTCAGTGCGACCCTTCCAGAGGTTGTCTGTAACAGCTGGGGAAACAATTATGTCGCCTAGTTTGCAGTCGTCTGCAAACCTTTTCAGCCAAAGCCCTCCTGTGCTTGTCTGTACATCAGAGAAGTATATACCAAACATGAGGGGTCCTAGGACTGAGCCCTGGGGGATGGCAGTTATAACTGGCATACAGTCGGACCTATGGTATGCAACTCCCACTGTGTGTGTTCTGTCCATGAGCCACTTTGCAAAGCATCACATGACATAGGGGTTAATGTTCAGGTGGATGAGTATGTTGATAATACCAGAAGAAGGAATGGCATTGAAAGCCTATAAGAGATCTAGGTAGGCTGTGTGGACCTCCTTACCCTCATCTAATGCCTTGGTAACTGTCTCTAAGAAGTCCACTGGGTTTAGGAGGCATGGTCCAGCCTTAACAATGCCAAACAGGGAGGGGTCAAAGGTTGGGAGGTACCCAATGTCTCTGTGACAATGATCCATGATGTGCACCATAGCCTTGCAGACCAGGCTAGCTAGGCCTATAGAGAAATAGGTCCCGTGGTCCGTTGTGGTGCCACCTTTGTGGAGTGGGATAACTGTTGCTGTGTGCCATTCAGGGGGCACTATGCCCAATGTGAGGCTATTATTTAACATGGTGCATAGGTGAGGAGACAGTACGATCCGAAGTTCGTGTAAAATGCAGCCTGGGATGTTGTCCGGTCCCATGGATGCTGTGATATTGCCTTTAGAGTGTGCAGCTTTGAGAAATATCTGCCAGGATGTTGCCAATATCAATTGTTTCTGTAATGTTCGTGCCTTTGTGCTGTAACCACCCAAACATATTACAATACAAACTGTAATAACATCACAAATCATTCACACACTGTACGACATCTGCAGAAGCCTTAACATACCTTGTCAGAGACACACTAACATGGCCCTATGTGAAATAGCGGCTGTTATACAATGGAACAGCTGCTGATATAATAGGGTTTGTTTGCACTAATCCCATTTCAGAGGGTTGTACGTACTCTGGGATGTGTTAGCAATTAGTGAGTAACAGCACAGTATGCTACACATGTACACAAAATCAAGGATGTCTGGTGAGCACACTGTACACCACATAACAGTTCATGCATAGCCATATGGCCTTAAGCTGCCCAAACATCCTTGCCAGACTTAAACATCTGCAGAAGTATCAGGTACAAACAAACCCTGCATAAGTAGCACTGTTCCGAAATATAACAGCTGTACTCACATGTAGAACTAAATCATCTAGCCATTACACACAGTCCACGGGAGTCATGAAGCTAATATATCTCTGTGTGTCTCCATGTAGCTGTTGAAATATATCGCAATAACACATCTAGGCTGTCTCCCTCGAAAGTAAGGCAAACAGACAACGCCCAAAAGGAGTACTCACTTATACACCACTATTGCCATGGTATCGCTAATGGAGTAGCTTCACAGCTGATGTGCATCCAATTAACTACTTTGGAACATCAATTGGTGGACAGGATACCACATGTTACCGATATGTAACTAGAAAAGGATGTGTTATCACACATTCAAACCATCCATATATACCAGCGAACATTACAAAGAACATTGAAACACAAACCTAAAAGGATTGAATCAACTGTTAACAATACCTCGGTTACTAATAAGGTATGTAGAACAGTCAGTATGTCTGTGTATGTAGTACTATTCTGTAGTATTTAAAGTGCATGCAATCCATATAGTGGAAACAGTTATCTTATAGTGATATATTTTTGAGCATAGTAATGCTTGTAGTATTTGTGTGTACTGCTGTAGGTCACAAGGCAAACATCGTATACACCACAAGGGATGCTATATAAGGGCTTTGAACAGAAATACTCCTCACCAGCCAACATCAGTGGCAGGGCTGGTCCAACAAGTATGTGCTATAACAGGGGATAGTATATGTTGATATATTGTAACTGTAGCCATATGTATGGGTGTAATACAGAGAATAACATGTGGAAGGTTGGGCCACTGTGCAAGTATGTTTTGCATTGTGGGATATTCTGCCAATAACTGTGTAATGTACAGTATTGTAGGCAGATATGTATTACAAGCTACATAGCATTACTGTAATGGTAGGCAAACATTAGTTATGTCAATTGGCATTTACAATACACAATAACAGGATACATATGTCTTTTAGTGAGCCGACAATTTATCAGCATGATAGCAAAGTAAAATAGAAGAGCTATTTAACTATCCATGAACATAAGATATGTAATATGTGCAAAGGTAGGTACTAGGCTGTCTTACCAAGGGTATCTGTAAGCCTAGCTAGCGTGTGTTGTTTTTTGCCACCCCCATAGGTTGGTTCTCTGTGCCTCTGAATGGCAGAGCCAATAGTTCCCTGTGCCTCTGTCCAGCAAAGCCACTGAAGTGATCCCCGGGTACATGTCTGTCTCCCATCCACACGTCAAGGTTTCCCTTGAAGAGTGCTCATGAGGGGTCCTACCTGATGTACATTGGAATCACGTTCCAAAGCATAGGGAGTGTCCGGGTAAGGAATCTATCTGTTGAGCATGTCCTACTCATCGTTGTGGTTAGGTGTATATCCCTAGAACACATGGCTCTCAGGGGCTTCTGTTTAGGTGGAGCATATCCAGCAATACAGGGTTGAACATGGGCCTTGTATGTCAAGCAGAGCTCACCTGTGAGTATGCGGTATGCAACTGAGTACAGCTGGAGTTTCTTAGGTTGGGCTGCATAGGTCATCTGTTTGAGGTCAGTAATCCACTTGGTGTGGTACTGGTGTGGTCTTCCAAGCTGTTGCAGTTGTCTTGTAAGGTATATCCCAAATGGGGTGTTGTATCCTTTACTGGGTCTGATATGACATGTGTAGAGTCACAATGGACCCTCTGATCTGGATGCAAACCCATTAGAGATTAGGGGGGCCATGTAGAAGGATATTCTAACCACCTTGTCATTATGGGTATCGAAGGAGAGATTTTTATCTACTGGTGTTTCCGGATCCCGTATTACCATTTTGTATGTAGGGGACTAGCACCTATGTGGTAGTCCGCGGGTAATTAGTTATATCCAAAGGGGATGACTATGCACTTTTAGGCATTCAGCTTGACGCCATGATATTAACACCAGGTATCCGTCTCAGTGCGACCCTTCCAGAGGTTGTCTGTAACAGCTGGGGAAACAATTATGTCGCCTAGTTTGCAGTCGTCTGCAAACCTTTTCAGCCAAAGCCCTCCTGTGCTTGTCTGTACATCAGAGAAGTATATACCAAACATGAGGGGTCCTAGGACTGAGCCCTGGGGGACGGCAGTTATAACTGGTATACAGTCAGACCTATGTTATGCAACTCCCACTGTGTGTGTTCTGTCCATGAGCCACTTTGCAAAGCATCACATGACATAGGGGTTAATGTTCAGGTGGATGAGTATGTTGATAATACCAGAAGGAGGAATGGCATTGAAAGCCTATAAGAGATCTAGGTAGGCTGTGTGGACCTCCTTACCCTCATCTAATGCCTTGGTAACTGTCTCTAAGAAGTCCACTGGGTTTAGGAGGCATGGTCCAGCCTTAACAATGCCAAACAGGGAGGGGTCAAAGGTTGGGAGGTACCCAATGTCTCTGTGACAATGATCCATGATGTGCACCATAGCCTTGCAGACCAGGCTAGCTAGGCCTATAGAGAAATAGGTCCCGTGGTCCATTGTGGTGCCACCTTTGTGGAGTGGGATAACTGTTGCTGTGTGCCATTCAGGGGGCACTATGCCCAATGTGAGGCTATTATTTAACATGGTGCATAGGTGAGGAGACAGTACGATCCGAAGTTCGTGTAAAATGCAGCCTGGGATGTTGTCCGGTCCCATGGATGCTGTGATATTGCCTTTAGAGTGTGCAGCTTTGAGAAGTATCTGCCAGGATGTTGCCAATATCAATTGTTTCTGCAATATTCGTGCCTCTGTGCTGTAACTCAGAGCAGATCTAGTTGTTGACATCGAGACTTTGTGGTTGTTGTCAGTATTAGTTGCATTATAGTTTTCATAACTAGCTTTGGAGGATCTTATAAGTGATCTCACCTTCTTACTGAGGCTGGCCAGGGATCTCCTCCACATATGGTATTGTACTCTCATTTGCAACAGTGTCTTCCTCCTGTAGTACAATATGTTTTTGGCAGGGGACCACCAGATTGGTTTAGTTAATTATGAGTATAGCATCCTGGTTCTGTTTGGGATAGCACAAGCCATGCACTCCTCTAAGTGCTTATAGAGTGCATTTGTGTAGGATTCAGCAGTTGTGACAATACTGTCCATCTGCATGGGTGTCATGACATCCACCATGTCTGCCTTAAGAAGCATGTAGTTGGCCTTGTAGACATATTATACTGTGGTTCCCTTAATGGGGGGTAGGTGCAGGATGTGGATATCAATGGTATTCAGCACATGGTCTGATCGGACCAACGAGGAGTTGGCTTCACGTGTGGAGCACCAGTCACTCATGTTGGTAATGACTAGGTCTAGGATATTGTTGCTCCTGGTGGGTGTGTGGATATGTTGAGTCAGGGCATTGGTGTTTATGAATTCCAGAAACCATTGATCTAATGTGTTGGTACATGAGTAGTTTTTCCAGTTAATGGTGGGGTACATACAGTGAGGCTTATGTGATGAGTGTGGTGTTGTGCAACTGTGTACCTTCTCCACATGACAGTCAGGGTCAGGCTTGGTTGGAGAAAACTTTACCTCCAGTTTGGCTAGATGACTGCATCTCTCACAGGCTGTAGTGTTGGGTGGCAGGTGGAGAGGCTTGTCTGTGTACATGAGGCAATGTGTACATTGCCTCAAGATGTCCAGATTCATCAGATAGACAGGTGAGAACATTGGCAGTTGACTCTTGGACATGCCTGAATATAGAACTGCATTCACCTAGATAAGTGAGGAAAGTGAGTACAAGAGCTGCATTACTCTACGCAAGTGAGAAAAGTATGTACAAAACCTGTTCACCCTTACATGTAGGTGATGTGGAAGATTGCGTGCTATAGTAATTATTAGCTTACATACTGTTTACAAGTCCTGAACAAGTGCTTAGCATGAATAAGCCATCCAGATAGGGTCTTTGAAAATATAAAAACACAGCCCCCTCCCCCCAACAGGTACACAAGCATATATCCATGTACACCACAGGGCCCCTGTACCCACAACTATGCAGGTACAAGCTGCACTCAGTCTGCATGGGACCTACCCACTTCGCAGGTTGTATCATACACATATGGCAAAACAAGATTCTCTCCACATTCACATCATGTAAAACATAGCTCCATGTCAGGTTGTGTACACACTGAATGGTGCACACCAACAGGTATCACAACCCACAAAGGGGGAGACACTACTGATAATGGGAAGTACTGCACTACTACCCTACTGAGTCTGGTCTGGAAGGCCATGAACCTTGATCACTTAAGTGATGTCAGCAATACAAATGTAGATGACAGTATGGTTGATGTCACACTGCATATCATAACCTTGCCAGGTCATAGGACATCATCACCCATACTGTGTACCACCTACACTCGATATACTAGATGTACATTCCTATGTCACAAGAGTGTTTTGCAACAGGACTGCTGGCAGAAACAACACTACAGAAGGTGTCTGAATAATAAGTGATCATCACACCGGTGGCAGCTACAGTTTGTCAGGGTTAATGAATTTTATTCCCCCTCATTGTAGTCCATACCTCACAGACAAACAGAAGGCATCTGCCTATTGAAGTATGCGAATGACTATGACATAGGAGCAATAGCTGACTCACATTGTCACCCCTATGTTAATAACTCTGTACCCATGAACTATCACCTAGGCAGCGGTCATCATAATGGACACTTGTGTGTTTGGGATGCAGCTGGACAGTTGTCTTTCCTGTGATAGCTACGTCACCACACCTGTCAGGGAGTCATATGTGGCAACCCTAATAATAATAGGGTGCCATTCATGAATATAGAGATCATTGTCCAGCCATACAGAACACTCAAGTGACCCATATCAGATCACATATTTCCTTTAAGGGGTATTGGCCATGAGCAGATGGCCTACACCAGCCTTCCCATTCCCCATCTCCACTATGTAGCATGATGCATACCCTGAATAAATCCATGTCCAACCCAGTGATGTCAGACATGCTACACATACTCATCCTGATCTCGAACACATACTTCATGGACATCCACCTACCACATGCTGGACAGATCCTTGTCCCATATACTTGACAAAGTCCTGCCATACTATGCATTCCTGTCCATCAAAGCTGCACATCGCTCCCCTCTCAGACATAGTGTGATGATCGCATGGTAATGCATGGTATATGTATCATTAACCCTGTGGATCAGTAATGTGGCACTGCTCCACCTGGCCCCACAGACCCGCCTGCTGGCTACTGCCAGGTAACCTTTCATCCTAGATGCATACATGGCCCATGGCATATAGCCCACTAGTTGACTTTGATTGTACATGCCATAGTTGATATCCATCCCTGCAAATACCATCTGGGTAGCCAGTGTCCCATGTGTATCACATGTGCAACACAGGTGATACATGGCAGGAAGTTGAATTGCTGTACAGTGCCATGTAGATGTATATGGCAGAACACATACATGTAAAACCTTATGTGAGCATGTCTGCAGGGTCACAGGTCATGTCTGTTAAGACAGTGAAAGTCCTTATAGGTGACATATACGCTGCATCAAGGTCAACTGCATTAATGTGGACACATCCAGCCGTGTGCTGCTAGGTAGGAACACCAGTACATGCAAACAGACATGCCCACATCAAGACAGCAACCACATGGAGTATGAGCAATGTATTCAGGTGACACACACACACATATATGGTGATAATATCCACTCAAATTTGAGTGTCACATGTGTGTGACACAAACACGTCAGTGTCATGTAGGTTTGCAAATACAACTATTTAAACTGAAATAAATACGATACACATGTATGTTCAGCTGTAGCTCTGTATGTCTCTGAGGTACTGCGACCTGTCTCCATCATTATGTCTTCCAGGTATGCCGCGTTCAAGGCTTCCCCCTTTTACATGCTTGGAGGATGAGGCCCTCATCCCATACCTACTCGATAATCACAACATCCTGTTCAGCCATGTGCCACAGGAAGCACAGCAGCAGGAGGGTTAATGATGTGGGTAGCCACAACTGCACATACCAGCAGGTGCACAGACACTGTACAGACCTCATCAAATGGGTGAAACAGCATGTGAATGCAATCACCAGGGAACAAGGTGCAACAGGTGGTGGACCACCAACCCAGCACTCACTCACACGTACTGAGGAGCTACTGACCAACCTGGGTACAACCACAGAACCACATCCACAAGCCTTAGCCGATATTGTGGAGGTGCGTGTCTCTCAACCACTGAGCCTGGAGTTGCCTGGTAAGTCAGTACTGCACCTATAACAAACAACTATATTCCATATAGCTGCATGTGTCACTGTACAATATGTAATATAACATCATATGCAAGGCATGTATACACACATGCTGCATACTATAGTATGCTACTCTGTGTATGCACACATGTGCATACACCATAGTATAGTCTAATGTAATGGTGTATGTGTTATGCACATTGCTCCCTGTAGCCTTTATACAGGGGTGGATTATGCTCATACTGCTGTGTTACTCCTATTTAGGTACCTCTGGTGTTCTGCTGCGACAGCAGCCCGTTGGAGGTGAGAGTGTTATTATTTATCAGGAACTGTAATGCACAAATCTATCTGCCACGTGGCCATTCACAACATGTACATATAATGTATGGTCCTGTCACAATGTACAGGTCGGACCTGCAATGCGTCACAATGACTATCCATGGGAAACACTTGCAAACTATGTGAATCATCTCACCAACATGAATCCTCACAAACTTTATTGCCAGATGTGTTGACAGCTGTGCATACAATGGTGGAGGTGCTGTTCACTTTAGGAACATGCAACAGATCTGATCTACACATGTGGTGAATACAAACAGTACTACACAGTGGGCTAGAGTATGGTCAGCACACAAGTTTCACTGGTGTTGATCATAGCTCTGCTATGAATGTCACACGATGTGATGTGCTATCTTGACATGTCCATGACATCTATTGGCCTGGCTGCTACACTGTCTACCTAACCTGAAAACATATCCCACATACCACCCTTTATCTGCATAACCCTGTTGTCAGTGGAGCAAATATGTCATATGGGACAACACAGACACATGAAATAGATGCCCATCACTATAATTTGGACAAAGCATGTACACACATGGCCATGGAGGATGGCCAGAGACATGGAGCAACACACACAGTAGAAGTGTTGTGCTTGTGTGTACACCCTGTTGTACAATGGCTACATGGTTCGGCCATGGCCTTTGTATAATGGTCATAATGTAGATGTGGAACACTAGGCATCCTACAGGCCTGTGCACATCTTGTGTAGGCGTAACATCAATCCACCACATAGGATGTGTTGAACATCTTGAGGGTGTTGCAAAATGACAGCAGTCACCTGTACAGTATCCACATCAGGCCACAGATACAGTACATTCCCGTTGCTGGTGATGGACATAAATGCCATATTAGCTCCTCGTGTGTGTGTGTGTGTGTGTGTGTGTGTGTGTGTGTGTGTGTGTGTGTGTGTGTGTGTGCGTGTGTGCGTGTGTGCGTGTGTGCGTGTGTGTGTGTTGTCATGTGGGACATGGTGTACTGACGTGTTCGCCATGTCTGCCCATAGTTGCCAGGCTGCAGCAATATGGTTGCAGATGTGCAGGGATGTCATCTGTATACCCATCAGTGACCTGTGTCACAATGTCCACATCATGGTTTAGTGTGTATGCACCTCAGTGACGTGGGTCACATTCCACAGTATATATGTAATGTATCTGAACACAGTCATGGCTATGAACCCTATCTGTAACTCACATGGTATAGCACTAGAGACTCCTCATGATTCCCTGCAATGGCCATGCACATCAGCTAAATTTGCAGTATATCTGTAGGGTGGACAGACAACACTGAATTGGTACACAATTGCCCCACTGTATATTCGACAGGATACCATTGTGTTAAACATGTATGCATGTCATTGCACACATCAGCAGATCACATGTCATGCTACATGTGATTATCAAGGTCATATGCCACACATCAGGCAGGTGTACTGTTAACCTGTGCTGGTCCACATGGTGTAACACAGGGATGTATGCTAACCACTACTATGATTGTGTAATTTGCATGCCGTCTGCTACCACACATGCATGCTGTTGTGTGCAACCTAGGGATGTATGATAACTACCACTATTATTGTCTGTGCAGCATGCCGTCTGCCATATCACATGCATGTTGCATGCCTTCTGTCATACCCCATGTGTGTGTGTGTGTGTGTGTATGTGTGTGTGTCTATTGTATAGATTGTTCTTGTCTGCCCTCACAGGTGATGTAGGTGCATTGCCCTCCTGCGGTACATCAGATGTTAGTGTCCCCACAGACTCTGGCAGTGATGCTGAATGTATTATTGGGTCACAGGCAGAGTTGTCAGGGGCTGAAACTGTGCCATTGGTTGCCATTCCATCTATATCCACCTCATCCCCGCACACAGATCCCATACCTGCACATACCCTATCACAAGTGGCCATAGAGGAAGGACAGTTGGTGCGTGGTAGCTTGGAACAGGAAAGTGTAGGGGCTATGGAAGGTGTGCCTGCAAACCATGGTGTCAGCCAAACTACTGATGGTGCCCCACACAGGCACGTGGCCAGTGCTGTCCATAGGAGGACCTCTGGCCAACATGCTCCTGCACAACAGAGCACAACAGCTGGTGTCACCAGATGCATTTTTCAGGCTGTAATGGAGGCACAGGCACATGCTGAATGGTGCAACAGAGAAGATCAGAGGCTACAGAGGGCTGCTGTCCATTCTTTAAACAACAGCATCCAGGCAATGGTAAATGCTCAACAGCAGATTGCTGATGCTTTGGATAGACGGTTGGTTGACATGGTTGGAGTCCTTGACCGTGGCATGACAATCCACGAGCGTGAGCTGTCTGTGTTGGAACATCTCGTAGAAGTGAAGCGTTGGGTACGTGGATGTAGGCCTACTACATCACCTGTGTTGGGTCTACGTGTACGAGCTACCTCACATGCTCACTCCCATAGTGGCAGTAGCAGCAGCAGTGCATCTGGTGCTGTGCTGTCCACACCACGACACAGCAGGCCACGTGCACGTGGCCCGGGACGGTCCTAACAGGGACATGGTTCCAGTGGATTAGTGACATCAGCCAGTACCCAATCTGCACCTCTGTCTGGTAGTGCCCGTGCAACCCCTGGCAGGCACAGGTCACATGTCCATGGCCGGACACGGTGAACTGTAAAACCTCACCTGTACAGTCTGCAACTATCAATAATACCCCTGTGTAGGCCAGACACATGGGAGAACTGTGTGCAGACATACACACACACACACTGGACACGTATGTAGGGCACCACAACACACACATGCATAACATCCACACATGCTCAATTAGATCAAAGGCTCAAACCCACACACATGATGTCATCCAATGGTGCAGCCTAGGCCTATGGCAAACATTAACACCCTGTGCATATGATGATGCCTGTGTCGCATCCCTGACATCCACACCATCGGTGCAGGGACATGCTCATATGGTCTGATGCACAGGGTGAACAGACTAGGATGATATATGCAGTTTACAAATGTTGAGGACTGTTGACAGTCAGCAGTTATACCATGTAGTACAGGTGTACAATACTGTTAACAGTATGTGTCTTGTGTAACAACAGTAAAAATGCATGTTGGTCATGATGTTCTGCTGTCCTTCTTCAGGTCCAATTGCACATGCCGGTGGATGTCAGTGTTTGCAGTTAAGTGTCCCATATGTCAATGTGGTCTACTCACAGGTATGTATGAATATACCAGCATGCACCATGTAGCTGCCACATACCAGTGAGAATGTCACACGTTACAAATACGTCTACCATTGCTACTGTGGCCACAGATGTGACATCCATAAAGGGTTACATCACAGGTACAGTTACATGGAGTGGTGAAGTAAGAGAGTGGTCTAGCTGATTACGAGGGTAGAGGCCAGTGGGAAGTGTGGTGCCTCAATGGGAATCAGTAATACACATTTCCATAGCAGGATGCCAACACACAACTGCACCCACACACTCAGGTATTGACACACATGTATTCAGTGACACTGGAACACACACACACACACACACACACACACACACACACACACACACACACACACACACACACACACACACACACACACACACACACACACTCACAGCTTCACTGACACAGTAACACACACTCTCACACAGTTGCTACTGCCTATGTGCAAATCATCATTACAGTACTGTGCACCTACATGATGCACCACAGAGAATACACATGTACAGGTAGTCAGTACAACCTAAGATCGGGGACATCAACATGGATAGTTGAATGCATTACCTGGATGGTGGGAGGGGTCCTATCAGTTCAGTATGGTAGCATACATCCTCACCCCAGGGACCAGTCAGCCCTACATACACACACTGTGGCATGCAGTAATTAATACACTTATGTCATGCACATACAGATACCTCACATGTGTGAGATACATGCCCCTCCCTATGTCCTGCTTTCTACATTGCAGTCTGTACAGATGTGTACACTAGTGTACATGAGAGTGAGTAACAATTGAGATGTATTCCCCACATTACATGACAAATATGGTCACGCACGCAACCACACATGCCAGTACTGTGAATCTCAGACCTGCCTAGCTCATGTTATGTATGTCAGATGTACAGCAGTATTGCACACATTACAAACTGTACTGACGCTTCCTGTGCAAATAGTGCTGATAAATGCACTAGGGACATCATATCTATTAACAGGTGTCAAGTGATTTACCTTTGCTGTCACTCTGACCACTGTCTAAGTTGTGTGCTTTGTCCTTCAATTAATGAAACCATTGCTTACCAGTTACACATGGCATTGTAGGACCGCTTGTGACACATCTGTTAGCTGTCAACAGCAAACATCCATCTGCAAAGATGCCCCACTACTTAGTTATTTCAACATATCTGTCCATACCTGGGGTACATCTTTCTGTACATTCAGCATATCACCATATACAGTTGGCAATGTTGAGGCTGCATTGCAGCTGCATTATGTACTAAGATACATGCCACCTGAATACACATGTTATCTGAATGCACAACACTACATGTACAGGTGTGTAGGTCCTACAATCCTGGCATTTGGTCATGTTTGTAGGCATTGCAATTGGTGGATATGTGTAATAACATACATGACAAATGGACTGTTGTATGATATGATGGGTGACCAGTACAGAGGGGATGTTACCTCTGTCAACATTGATATCACACCTTATGTACTATTAGCATTCAGCAGCCATGGACCTACATTCCATGTGCATTTGTGTAATGGCTGTAGCCACCTGTTTGCACAAAAGACTACAACAGCTATGCTATTTACAGGTATGTTGTGTGTGTGGCATGTACATACCCAGGGCAGGTACATGTATGTCATATCCATACATGAGGGTGTGTACTGGTGTACAGCAGCAGACATCTGCTAATGGTGGACAGTACTGAGGGACCTTGGTATGTGTACAGCTGACCTGGTCACAGACAGTGGTATCATTGCATTGCATAACACATGATGCAACTGTGTCAGTATATGTGTGCTGTCTACAGTTGATGTAGAGCTTAGTACAGTACACAGGTCAAGGGTCACATGGTGGTGTACTCATCTGTCATACAACATGTATGGTTGCATGGTGGTGGTCCGAGGGCATGGTGGTGTCTGCAGTTTACATTCTAGAATGAAGCATGTGACACTGTGTCCTGCACATGACTCATCTGTGATGCCTTTCATGGGGGGACCGGTCAGTACATGTGAGTGGCCTTTATGTATGTGGGTACACCACTTGAAGCGGTCTGTACCTGTGTTATGGCCCACATGTCTGGTTCTGAGGTATATGGTGGTAGTGCTAGGTTCTGAGGTATATGGTGGTAGTGCTATTGTGCACTACAGGGACATCAGCCAGGTGTTCCTCACTGCACTGATGTCAGTACTCCCCATTGTTTGATCTACAGTGGCCAGCTGTGAATATGGACACTACACATCTAGCACTGATTAGCATAATAAAACAATGCAGTTGTCCTGTAGGTGTCTGGGAGTTAACCTGTGTTTAGGACATTTGCCTTGGAATGGCACTGTGTGGGTGGATGCGACTTGGGTAATATCCACACTCCCTTGTATCATGGATGCATGTGATATGTGACAAAGGCCTGCCTACTGTCAGGCATGTCATGCTAGAATAACAGCTGATTTGTAAAAGACCGGTGTCAAATATATGTAGAGCAGCATTCCCTCTAACAATGACAACTACTAACACCAGAGCCCATTACAATGTGTTCTTTATGTCTACCTGTAATAGCATGGCCACTGTGGCCCTCCGTGTTTAGCATTAGAGTGCATCCCAGTCAGCCTTGTGCTACTAGGAGTATCAGCATGCCCAGTATATCCTTGTGTAGATGAACACATAGTAATGCATTCCAACCAGCCCTGTGCTACTAAGTGTGTGAGCATGCCCAGTGACACCTTGTGTTGGTTATGTGCCTCTGTGTATGGGCATGGCCATTGTAACCCTGTATAGTGGTAGTAGTCATCCATTCCACAGATGGGCATACTCCAGGTCAGGATGGAGTCATACTTTAAACACACAGGTTCTCAGGTATGTACATCTTAACTGCCAGCATTCCTGTTGATGTCCGCATTCCCAGACAGTCATAATGACAGCCTTGACATGTGTAGTCTGTGTGGCATGATTCGTATATATGTAGTATTCTAATAGTAATCTGTAAATAGGTAGGTGTTCCGTACCCGACACTGGCGTGTGTGTGTATGTCTGTCCCCATTTGCCAGTGGACTCTAAATTGCTTTTAGACTGGCCACACTCCATACATTTCTTATACCCACCATTAGCAAGGCTGATGATGTCACACATCTACAAATACACCTCTGGGAGTGCTGTGTCCCAGTAATCTCGGTAGCACTTTCTGTAACTGCGTAATGCTGTAGTGTAATAAAGTAGTTAGGTTGGTGTTTTAGTCCCACACATGCCGTGTGTGTGTGTGTGTGTGTGTGTGTGTGTGTGTGTGTGTGTGTGTGTGTGTGTGTGTGTGTGTATGCATGCGTGTGTGTGTGTGTGTGTGTGTGTGTGTGTGTGTGTGTGTGTGTGTGTGTGTGTGTGTGTATCTCCTCGTTTGCCTGAGGACTGAGTAATACCTTTATACTGCTCACACTCCATACATTTCTTATACCCACCGTTAGCAAGGCCGATGATGTCACCCATATACAAATACACCTCTGGGAGTGTTGTATCCCAGTAATCTTGGTAGCGTGTTCTGTAAGTGCATAATGCTGTAGTGTAATGAAGTAGTTAGGTCAGTGTTCTAGTCCCACACTTGCCATATGTGTGTGTTTCCCCGTTTGCCTGAGGACTGAGTAATGCCTTTATACTGCTCACACTCCATACATTTCTTATACCCACTGTTAGCAAGGCCGATGATGTCATCCATGTACAAATACACCTCTGGGAGTGCTGTGTCCTAGTAATGTTGGTAGCGTGTTCTGTAACTGCATAATGCTGTAGTCTAATAAAGTAATTAGGTCGGTGTTCTAGTCCCACACTTGCCGTGTGTGTCTCCCCATTTGCCTGAGGACTGAGTAATACTTTATACTGCTCACACTCCATACATTTCTTATATCCACCGTTAGCAAGGCCGATGATGTCACCCATCTACAAATACACCTCTGGGAGTGCTGTGTCCCAGTAATCTCAGTAGCGCATTCTGTGACTGCGTAATGCTGTAGTGTAATAAAGTAGTTAGGTCGGTGTCCTAGACCCACACTTGCCATATGTGTGTGTCTGTGTCTCCCCATTTGCCTGAGGACTGAGTAATATCTTTATACTGCTCACACTCCATACATTTCTTATACCCACCATTAGCAAGGCCGGTGATGTCACCCATCTACAAATACACCTCTGGGAGAGCTGTGTCCTAGTAATCTCGGTAGCACATTCTGCAACTGCATAATGCTGTAGTGTAATAAAGTAATTAGGTCAGTGTTCTAGTTCCACACTTGCCGTGTGTGTGTGTGTGTGTCTCCCCGTTTGCCTGAGGACTGAGTAATACCTTTATACTGCTCACACTCCATACATTTCTTATACCCATCATTAGCAAGGCCAATGATGTCACCCATCTACAAATACACCTCTGGGAGTGCTGTGTCCCAGTAATCTCAGTGGCATGTTCTGTAACTGGGTAATGATGTAGTGTAGTAAAGTAGTTAGGTTGGTGTTCTAATCCCAGACATGCCAAGTGTGTGTGTATGTGTGTGTGTGTGTGTGTGTGTGTGTGTGTGTGTGTGTGTGTGTGTGTGTGTGTGTGTGTCTGCCTGCATGAAACAAGTACAGTGCTTTGTAGTATTCACTGTAGCATGTGCCTTAAACGTGTGTTGCTGCAGTGTGATACGGTAGGGGATTGTATACAGGACATGGCAAGTGTGTGTTTGTCTGTCATAGCCTGTGTAGAGGTGGCCATGATTGTCTTACCATTGGACTTGTTTGGAAGCGGGTTTTGTAGTTTTCCTATACACAATGTAACTACTTAGTTTGCCACACATTGGCAACCTCACAAGGAGTACAGCTGTCAGTCAGCCACTGCACTGTGTTGGCAAGCCATATCCATACATCTGGCAAAAGGGCTGGTAAACTAAGTATGCAGCCCTACTAGTACCCGGTATATGTCCCGCACCCATGTGCCATGCACATACAACCTTGCCTAGGATATCCCACTAAGTGGCTAGTAACATGCACACTGAGGATAGATAGTAGGCATGGTATGACCGCAGTGGCCTGCAGAGGACATGGCACCCTGTACAGTGGTACAATTGGCACATATATGTGGACATTGTGCTTTCACTATGTTCCACACTGAATGGCTGCAACATATGTGGTGCCATCATATGTGATCCACTAAGGCCAGACAATGCTGTACACATGTGCCCTCTATGGACCCATGCCAGTGACACCATAGAACACCTGTCCATTCTATACATGCAGGTGCAGGGCCGACCTGCTCACTGTAATCAGGTTTTGCCACACCAGGCCAGTATTGGCATATTGGGGTATAACAGGCTGTGTACACGACGTGTGTCTGTCAAACCAGGTACACCTATACATGTCACTGTACAGTATTGTGGGACATGCATATCCCAGGTGATGTCCATGTGAAGGACTATCAAACACAGACATGGCATGCATTGCAAAGCTATGGCCCTGCACATTGGTAACCAGGATGTCAGGCCAGATATTGCAGTACCCATCTGTGTGGGACATTGCAGACACTACACCCCTGCACTGCACACCATTGTTGGGTGACACAATGGCAAGGATTACCCCTCATCCAACCATGTGCAGCCATCTTGCACAGCCAAGCACTACACACCCATGGAGCAATGCATACCTGCATGACAGTACTGGCACCCTGTGTCTGCATGTGGGTTGTGATGCTCCCAACCACAGTCACTCCCAGTATAAACCTCGTTAGCATACCAACAGTTGTCAAGCACTTTCACATGGCCTAGCCCATTAAACCTCCAGATATCCCCTGTGGTGCATGTGGTCCTGTGCATTACTGCGGTGTGGCAAACTAAGTAGTTACATTGTGTATTTGCCGCCCTGGCAAAGGTGTCAATGCATGTCTATTAGAGTGTGGTTGTGGTGAAAATGCCATCCGTTCATGTGGACTGACATGTGTGCCACACCTAATGTATGTCTACTATATCTGTTGCAGATGGCACACACTCACCTACACATGTTCTTACAGCACTGCAACATGATGCCTCTGTGGCACATGTAGTAACGTCATGCACATGTAATAGTAATGAGTAGTCAGGGGTTTGACCCTGTACTATTCAGCGTGTGGCAGATTATAGTGAAGTCTCCAAGCCCTTCCCTGGTGTACATTGCCTGTCCCACACACACACACACACACACACACACACACACACACACACACACACACACACACACACACACACACACTCTCTGGTGGATGTGAAGGTGTACATCTGCACAGCAGCAGCATGTGTATTGTAACAGATGGAAATGGTTAGGTGATAGCCTCTGCACCTATTGCAGTCCTCTTCTAGCTGATTGAATGTGGTACAGCTGTGATGGTGTTCCCATAGCCATCCGCATGATAAACACAGTACACTATCTAGGGAAACATGTTATTATCTGGCCATGACAGTTGCTGTGAGTGGTACCTGGATGTGGTGTTCTGACACGGCATCGCAGATGATATCTGGATGTACCTCAGTCATTTTCAACAGTGGGAAATAGCCTAATGACAGGAGGGTGATGGGCCACACAACTACAGCATGTAAGTGTAGCTATGCTGCATTGAGACTACTGCCTGTTTAATATGTGTGTGGTAATGGCTATTCTGCATGTTAAAATACAGACATGACAATACTCTGTTCATGAGGATACCCAATCTGTCGGGCCATCTGTGAACAGGTCAGTGTGTACAACCATTTGTTTCCTGCATTACACACTGAACACACTTCTGTGCACAGCAGAAGCATGGTGTAGGGATTGCAGACAGTACTTGATGATAGGGATGTGTTACTGCCATCGCATTCCTGACTGGACATGTCTCACATGAGACAATGGTATGACTGACACTGTGTGGGATTCCCAGTGACAAGCCAATGATGGGCAACTGTTCATAGCTGTGATCACACGTCTACTACTCATTGTACAGTTGTCATGCAGTATATATGCATGTGTTGTGCTCCCTCTGCAAATGTATACAATCTGTTGGGTTGCTGGTGATATCTATGCATACTGTCGTAGGTAATCCTGTATGCTGTTGTCTATCACTAAGCCATATGTGGGTTTAAAATGCAACACCATAGACCAAATGGGTTGGTAGGTCCCGGCAGATCCTCCTGTCCCACTTCAGCTGACCATGGCACCAGGCACTAGCACATCTGGGGCCCAGCTATTAACATAAACCTCTGTTGGCTCTGCACCACCTACTGGTGGCTCCACCACTGAGGATGGAGCATGTCCCCCTTGGGGCCAGAACCAGATAGGTACATATCTGCTGTCGTGCGGTCCCTGACATGTTTTGTAGGTGGCTCCCTAAGGGGTTATGAAGCCAGATATGCCAGTTCAAGGGTGGAGTGTCACATTTACAGGGTGATGCTGCCTCTCCTGGACAGCCCCCAGCACTGCCTCCTTTGCAGCTGTGTAGGTGCAGTGGCAGTTGCCCATGGCTTGAGACCTCCATCCCACTGTTCCCATGGGCTATTGAATGCCAAAGACCCATCCCCATCCAGGGTGTATCCCCCCCACATATGTCATATACCAACCCTGTATGCTGTCACTTCTGTGCTCCTACCTATCCTCCACGGCCATACCTACACTCCTTCCCCAACATCTGACCCTCACCTATGGACACATAAGGCCATTCGGCTCCTAGGACACCATCTGCCCTATACATAGCTGTCCATTACACACATGTGCCCACTGGACACATGAAACCCTTGTAATATGCATCATAACATACTGCTGTTATCCTCACCACTGTCCCTCAGGTGCATGGTCCTGGTATGCACATCACTCCTACATGGTTCAGGTACACATGAGGAGGATGACCCCATTGTACACAAAACACTACCAGTCCCTCTATGGTTACCCCATTTACCTTTATCATGATGATGATGTTGCACATTGCAGGAGTACTGTTCACACATAATTATTGGACAGGTACTGTTGTGTTAATGTACATTACATGCACAGAGTGATGTATACTGCCAATGTACAACTATTGTCTGTCTGAGGGAGCCTTGTGATCACACAGAGCAACACAACTACATAATACAAGTGTCGCTGGTGTTACCCATTTCATTCATTTGTAATGCTTTGTTGCCACATGGCATGTCCCTGATACATCTCCATATATGTATGTACCTATATGCTGGACATAAACACTCACATGCACTTGTACATGATGGGATACATTCCTATACTACTGAATGACCGCACTGTATGATAGCCTCTGGTTACAGCCTCTTACGCTCGATTAGCCTCTACATTGCTTAACCAATGCAATACTCGCATACTGGTAGCCAAACACGCTTACACCCACTCATTCCCGCACTTGCTAATGCTCCAGCATTGGTGCTTGCATGTATCATTCACACCCCTGGGTGTGAGCGAGGACCACGATATTACCTTGTGATGCCTATTACATCATACTACATGACTCCAGTATCAGGATTGGCCACCCATTAGGCGACGGCATCGCGTTCGGCTGTATGGAATCTGCGGCCTGTCCAGTGACACAATCATATTTGTGTGTACCTCATACAATGTGCTCCCACCTTGTGATGTCTATTACATCGGAATACATGAATACAGTATCAGAAACGGCTGCCTATTAGGTGACAGCATGGCGTTCGTCTTTACGGAATCAGCGGCCTGTCCGGAGATTCATTCATATTCGTGTGTTCCTCTTAGGCATACCTTGTGATGCCTATCACATCAGACTACATGACTACAGTCATTGCCGGCTTTAGGCATAGGCCAACTAAGCGGCCGCCTAGGGCACCGCTTTACTGGGTGCACTTTACCAGTATTTATTTGGTGTAGGTAGACCAGGATGGGGTTACTGGGTGGTGTGGTGGGGGGTGCATTATGCCCTCTGCCTAGGGCACCAGTTGACCTAAGGCCACTCCTGACTACAGTATCGGGAATGGCTGCCCATTAGGGGACCGCATGGTATTTGAATGTACAGAATCAGCGGCCTGTCTGGTGAATCATTCATAATTGTGTGTTCCTCTTACTATTTGCTCCCACCTTGTAATGCTTATCACATCGGACTACATCACTACAGTATCAGGAATGGCTGCCCATTAGGTGACGGCATGGCATTCGACTGTATGGAATCAGCGGCCTATCCAGTGAATTAATCATATTTGTGTGTTCCGCATACACTCTGCTCCCATCTGACTGATACATGGGAACTGAGACCCTGCATTACAAATGAGTAGTTGGGTTGTGGTAGCCACATCCGTTGGACGGGTCATGATACCGCATACCTATTATAGGTTTGCCACCTTCTCAATTGGCCAAGGTAGGACTTTAGGGTTACCACCTGTCCCACTTTGCGAGGGACAGTGCGAAAATAATCAAGACATACCACATGTCCAGATTACAGGACATTATTGTATTTTACAATTCATTAATAATTGCATACAACAGTTATTTTATATATGACACTTCTATATGTTATGTGAAGTAGCATAAGCAATTCAAATACAACTAGATTAAGCTTTTATTTGTGCAAATAAGTGTAATCCTGTACTATGCACACCTGTAGGTATGTTTAGTCCTGGAATGTCTGACATTTCTACAGAATATGTCCCACTCTGGCCATTTGGAAAGGTGGCAACCCTATAGGACTTGTATGTACAGACATCAGACTTTGCAGGGCAACACTCCCACAGCCAGTAAATAGGGGTGTACTTCACTGTTCCGCCTAAATAAAAGGCTACTATTGTAGCATTATAGTTGCTTATACTGTTACCTATAACATTTAGGTGTTTCAGAGGAACATAATTGTGTTATTCTACTACTACAGACAATATAGGTAGTCTTTGTCCTAAATGACAGGACATTTGCCTTAATTACAGTTCACAACTGCCCACAGGGGAGTGTCCCTCGCAAAGCTGGACAGGTGGTAACCCCAAACCTTTTATTCTATCAGTCTTCTAAGGTAGTCGGCAGAACATGCGCTTTCTCTCACTATCAGACCTCTCATACGAATGGGGAAGAATAAACACTGAATAAGGGACACTGCATAACGACCTCAGGGACACATTTAGAAGGTTGGTGCTATTACCCTGACACATTGACGGACACAGAGCACATATGTATTCATACACATTTTCTGAGGTGCATGCAATTTATGACTCTTACATGTTGTCATTATTCATTACGTGTATTCCACCACCTTTTCTCCTAATATCACTAGTTCTAGGATGGTTTAGTTGAGAATGTGTTAGGATTCTGATTCGTAATCACGGACGTAACTGGTAATCGGGGACAGTTCAATGATATGGTCCCTGAGTATTCCCCCAGTGGTTTATGGACTGTCCAGTAGATGTGCTCTTATAGTTTGGGAGGTATGGGCGTCAGCTATACCCACATCGGAATATTACTTACATCCATGGGGCAGTCCTCATATGTTTCTGCCAGCCAACACATGCATGCCTAGCCCCATAATCACATACCCATAGTTCCCCGACCTGCCACTACTCTACAGCACTCATCCTTACTGTGGGCGCAGGTGGAAGCAGGTGGGATATGAACACACCCATACACACTGCCCACTCTCCCTGTATCGGGACACATGGCGTACATTGTGTCAATCCATATGTTATTAGGCTTTCACAACCTACTGTTCCGTGTACAGCTACATCCTGGTCATAATTGTGTTCCCCCAGTGGTTGAAGGTACCAAATGTTTGGTGTCCCGCAAGGGACGTTGCTGTCCATGTTTAAAGTGTAGACCTTGTAGATCTCTCCCACTGGTAGTTTCCTGCTGGTGGTCTGGGAACCAGTGTTGTATTTACCTTTATTGCATGTCTGTATGTCTCACCGGCCTAGCTGTGTTACAGAATTTGTACTTCAACATGTACTGCTGTCTGCATTTGAGTATGCATATATACCTATTATGAACTAGGTGACCTCCACGGGGCGGTCCATTAGAACCGGCCCATCCAACCCTGGCACACCTAGATCCATAATTGCATACCCATAGTTCCCTGCTGACCTTCATGAGGCAGTCCATTAGAAATGGCCCATCCAACCCTGGCACGCCTGGATCCATAATTGCATACCCATAGTTCCCCCACCTGCAGTAGCAACACTACAAAACTCATCCTTACTGTGGATGCAGGGGGATTAAGGTGGGATATGAACACACCCCTACACATTGGCCACTCTCCCCATGTTGGGACACATGTCGTACATTGTGTCAATCCATGTATTATCAGGCTGGTACAACCTACTGTTCTGTGTACAGCTACATCCTGGTCATAATTGTGTTGCCCCATTGACTGGAAGTACCAAATTTTTGGTGTCCCACAAGGGACGTCACTGTCCATTTTTAAAGTGTAGACCTTGTAGATCTCTCCCACTGGTAGTTTCCTGCAGGTGGTCTGAGTACTAGTGTTGTATTTACCTTTATTGCGTGTCTGTATGTCTCACCGGCCTAGCTGGGGGGTGGTAAGTAGACATTTGTTGAGTGGACCTCCAACTAACATATGCCTGGTCTAAACATGTTACCCGTAACTGCTTCAACATAACCTAGGTATATACATGTGTATCTCACTGTAACACACACACATATATATATATATATATATATATATATATATATATATATATATATATATATATATATATATATATATATATATATATTTATATTAATATATACAGACATATCTGCATATGTATTCATACATGTATATTCATATCTTGCTTCATATATATATATATATATATATATATATATATATATATATATATATATATATATATATCTATATATATATATGTAAAATTATATATATGTACATCAGTGTGTCAATACATTCCCTGCTCATACGCACTTCCACATGCGTAATGATGTTTATATATATATATCTGTCTGTGTATATATCAGTCTGTACATACACATGCATATACACATACATGCTCATTTACATTTCCCATACCATTGAATCACCGCCACCTACCGTCACGCATACACGCTTGCATACCCGCTTACGTCTTGGGTTGCCACCTTTTCATATGGCCAAAGCAGAGCATTTTCGGGACACACATCAGACTTTACAGGCCAACACATACCCACGGTCTGTACAAAGGTTAGAACTTTACTTATTTCCCTAAATGAACGCTTATTCTTGTAGTGGTTTGTTTGCTTCACCTGTTTCTTGTAACATTGAGTATTTTACATAAATAACTGTTTTATGCAACTGTTACATGATATATGGGACATATTTCCTGCTATCACAGGACATTTGCCATTGCATTATATTTGGTCTGGACATAACTAACAAAAAAGGGACTGTCCCTCACAAGGTGGGGCAGGTGGTAACCCTACTTACATCTGCTTTACAGTGCCTTAATCACCCTATATCCAACTGCCACTATGCGAATGTGTAAGGTATATATTCCTGATAATGCACGTGGGGAGAAGTGCATCATGGTCAGGTGTTTAATCCCGTGCCGTAGGTTCTGCAGGACCGGCTGGAGGCTGAGCAGTCTTGTGGACAGCTACTGCTCATACAAGTTGTGTCCAGATGTATACAAGACTGTACATTGTGTCGTGGCACCAAGTCTAATGTTTAGAACAGATACATATCCCATGAGGGATATCCAAAAATTGTGGGGAACGATGACCATCTTTGCTTTACAGCTGTAAGGTAGGGTTATACATGCAAGGGATACATAGTTTGCAATCCTGAGAATGCCTAGGGTGACACTGCCTACTATACATGGGTAGGGGTCACTATGTGCAGATATGGCCGCTCCTATCTAGCAGCCTGAGTATGACTGGTTTTGGTGGATGTTCAGGAAGGGGGGGGTGGTGTGCTGTGAAGGTGATGATGGGTATTCAATTATGTATTCAGGTGTGTTGGGGTTGGATGGCTCGGTTCAGGCCAGACCATTATGTGGGTATGTGCCAGTAACGTTTCTGTACATGTGTATTGCACATTTTAATGTTCTCATGTTTGTGGGATTGTATTGCGGATGTGTATATTTGTTCTTTGGTTATCTTCCTGAGTCACACACCGCTCCCTTGTAGACCTCCAGTTCACCTATTGTGCATCCAACCCAGTCTCCCATTCATGATATATTACATTACCCATTACCCACCACCCCCATATTCCACAATCAACATTCATCCCTTCTCTAGCTGATGGCCCATGGCACAGTGAACAGAACACATTGCGTACACTACATATCTCTGGGACCAATATAGTTGTGAGGTCTACACTAACATTTCAGATTAACCACATGCTGTACGTCACGCACATAAGTGCTCACAAATACTTATCTTTCATGACATGGTAGGTAGAGCCGGGTAATACCCATTCATCTATAGGCCGTCCTGGCAAGGACGTCTTGGACCACGAATAGGCAGATATTGGGTGAATGCTCTGACCATTGGTAAGATCGCCACCTTTTCATATGACCTGGATGTGACATTTTTGTGGCACACATCTGAGTTTACAGGCCAACACATACCCACGGTCATTACAAAGGATAGTACTTTAGTTTCATGCCTACATATAAGCTTTTATTGTTGTAGCGGTGTCGTTGATTCTGTTTCATTTACATGCTTATTCTGTTTCATGTAACATATAGGTATTTTATATATGAACATACATACTTTATGGGACTATTTCATAACATATGGGACATAATTATGTCCTACTATCACAGGACATTTCACATTTATTATGAATTTGGTAAGGACACACCTGCCTAGAGGGGGACTGTCCCTCAGAATGTGGGACAGGTGTTAACCCATACTATTGGGCTAGGCTTGGCAATTGGCGGCGCGCTAACATGATGCGTTTCACTTCCACTTGGTATAACTAGTGACACCACAATGGAATATGGACACGGGGTTTTAAATATCTTTGTTCAAGGGATGGGGACTCAATATTCAGCTACGTGCCATTGTGTTTACTTTTTATTGTGGTGTTCGCAAGTTGTCTTGTATGCTTTGCATACATTTCAGTATCCACGGACACTGATAGGAGTGATTACTATTGGAGGCAGGCTGTACTAGTCAGCATTTTAGGTTGAGTGTATGCAGCCAACATGATCATGCCTCCGTGCAGCGCTTGGACATGCCCTCTGCACTTGTACACGTTTCCTATGCACATGGTCATTATGGCAGCGCGCCTTCATTAATATGCATGTGGTGCTGCTGCGCCATCTCTACACCGCATGGTCAGCACAAGGCTAATGCTGTCCTTGCGCCGAGCTTCATGAATCCTGGGATGGTGTCTCTGGCACCAGTCTTGAAATTACAAGCTGCTAAACTGTAAGCCTTTACATGTCTTAGTATCATTCAAAAAAAGCATTAAAAGTTTTAATATAAGTATAGTGTCTTGGTGTTCAGGTATTTTATATATTTTATATACCTTTTTATATAATTTTATTTTCATCTGTTTACCATCTTTTAGTTTTATTATACATATATTAGCTTTAAAATCCAAGAGTATGCATTTCCTACTTAGGGTAGCAGCACACTACTTTATGCATACACATACATTTATTTATACATTTTTACATGTGTCTTAAACCAGAATTTAGAGTCAGGGAATTTGTAAACTATTTGTTTTAGTGACATATCAAATGTACATGAAATATGTGTTTTAAAATCTTTTAGCATTTTAGTTCAGTTTTAATATGTGTATTTGCAAGCCATATATATTTGTATCAAGTGGTTCTGGGGTAGCACTTTAAACTAATTGTTTTACAATTGATGTTCAACTATTGGCTGGAATTAATTAAGTAATTATTGAGGATGGGCTGTGTTATATATTGCTGAGTATGTAAGCTTGTCATTATTCTGATGAAGTTACGGATGAAAACATACTGTGTATTAGTGTTTCAGTGTTAATTTCAAGTGTTTGCTGTGTCTAAATAAACTCTGTTTGGGTATAACGGCTATCCAGGTGCTTATTTTTTTTTTTAGTTTTGTGTTACATTTTGGCACCTTTGGAACTTTATATATATATATATATATATATATATATATATATATATATATATATATATATAAATATAAACTTTATATATATATATATATATATATATATATATATATATATATATAAACTCACGCACATACATACTTATAACTGTCAGTTTTGATTTATGAATATCAAAATTAATGAATACTGAAATCACAAATAAATGAATTTACAAATGAAAAAGTAAAACACTTTAATTTTCTGATTACAAAAAAAGAAAGAAAGAAAGAAAAATATTGTGATACTGTTAGAGAAAGAGTTTTTCATAAGCTACTATGAGAAGAGTGTAACCACTGTCTTATCTGTGCTTAGTTTCATCCCATGTGCCTTCAGTTTTGCATTTCTTTTGCCTATCCATTGCTGAGGTACTTACTTAGAGTCTGCCTGTAATGCCACATCATTGGGGGTCTATATCAGAATCGTAAATGTTCACAATGTCAAATCTGACATTGTCAACATGTAAACAGCAAAACCACAGAACATCGAAGAGGTAAACGGAAATCTCCGTAAGGGGAGATTTCTGTTTACTTCAATGTAGTGCAGTCTCGGAATATTTAAGTAGCGGGGGGTGTGAGGGTTGTAGGGTGGCTTGCCCTCCTGCTTAAAGCAAGTAGTTCTATTTTTTGATTGTTTATGTTTTTATTAGGTGTTCGATGTTACTGGACTTCAATGATATGGTGTTGATCATATTGTATTCAAAGTTCAGTAACTTCGAGCATCTAATACAGACCCCATCATTGGCATACAGCAACTTTGCTGATCTGTCTCCTCCAGCCTGTTTGCTAATGTAGTCTAGTAAGAACAGCAGTGGGCTCAGAGCTGAAACCTGGTGCACATGCACTTCCACTGGGAACCCCTCATACTTGAATCATTGGGTCCTTTTACATAGCCTGCACTAATTATGCCAGTGTTTCCAGGACTTCAAAGCACTGCAGTACTGCTCAAAGCATCTTTCGTGGGACCTTGTCATATGCTTTCTCCAAGTCTAGGAATACCCATTTGGGCTCTTTCTTCATCTCTAGCATCTTCTCAACTTTCTGGCCCACTACAAAAATCAGGTCAGTTGTGCTGCACCCTGATATGAATCTGAGCTGCTCATTTCCCATCTTACATTCTACTATGCAGCATATCCATTTACCACTCACCCTCTCCAGAACTTTCATGCAATGTGATAGGAGTCTGATGCCTCTGTACTGTCCTCAGTTTTGGATGTCCCCTTTGTTGTTGTACACTGGCATGAGTATGCTTATTCCCCAGTCATCTGGGATATGTCTTTCTTTCCACACTGCTATTTGTACCCTCAAGAGCCATTCTCCCCTATTTCACCCAGCATTATTATATTTGGTGTGACCTCATTTAAGCCTGTTGCTTTCCCTAACTTCATTTTTCTTAATACTATTCTTACTTCTTCAAGGGTGGGCTCCTCTTCTTCTCTCACTGTAGGCTGTCTCTGGGACAGTATAGATTCTGTGGGCCTTTCTTCATTCAGAAGCTGTTGGAAATACTCCTTCTACCTACCTTTGATGTCCTGTGGATTGGTGAGAAAGTTATTGCTGGCACCCCTTATGAAGGGTATCTGACTATCTTCTTTATCTTTCTGTCTTTGTCTTATAACATGATATAGTTTCTTTACTGAGTCACTTTCCAGAAGTTGGTAGAGTGCCTCCAATACCTTATTTTTTTGCTATTACAACTCCTTTCTTAGCTTCTTTGCTAGCTAACCAGTATTCCTTCCTAGTCTGGTCAGTCTTTTCTATCTCTCAGTTTTTTCTGCTCTCCTTCTTCTTTTGATGACTTCCTGGACTTCTGCTTTTCTCCAGCAGCTTTCCTTACATACCTTATTTCCATATCTGGCTCAGCCACATATTTGTTCTGTAGTCCTCATACATGCTGTTTTGAGGAACTAGTATTCTTCAGCTCCACTTATTACCTCATTTTTTAGAGTGCTAGAGCCCTGAATAATTCATTGAACTATTGCATTTTCTCTCCAGTCAACTTCCTGGTCTTTAGCCTTGTCTCTGTTGACCTTAGAGCCTTCTCTAACCACTGCTTGCAGCTGATTGTGGCAACCAGTGGTTTATGCTGTGGGCATAACTTTGCAATCATTGTTTCTACCCCAGTGCCCTTTAATTACTAGGAGGAAGTCTACCTGAGTTGCATGTTGTCACAAAAATATTAAACTTTATTACAATTCATTATCCAATCTCAGATCACAATGCTCGTATTATGAAATCTGAGGCAGATATTTTAAAAATTGCAGTTAATAAGTAAAATTTCTGCTTACATTACTACATTGAAAGAATTTAAGCCTAAGTTATTTTCAACAATTGATTTCTTAATGCAAACTAGTAATTCAGAAGAAGTAAATAAAACCATGATTTGGCATTTTTTCAAGGCCTACATTTATTGCAAGTCCTTACCATGCTACAAAATGAAAATAAAGCAGTGGGATAAACAGTTGTTAGAAATTCATTTTAAACTTCATACTGCTAAAGCCAAATATAAATAAGGTAATACATTTATAAGAATTGAGATGGAATATTTAAATAAAATAGTATTCCGAACTCTTGTCAAATAAAACGGCATTGGTATTAGGAAAATTAAGAACTGTTCCATGTGCTATGTCACTAAGTTACATGCATAATTTATATAAATGAGTTGAAATACAATCCTGACCTAATAATATTAAAGAAATAAAAGATACTAAAAATAATAAAATGTACACAGATATTGGAGAAATGTTAGGAGCATTTAAACATTGTTATTATATATCCTTAAATCAAAACACAAAACAAAATGATTCTCAAATTAAATATATTTGATTTCCTTAATCAATCCCTTCTAAAAAAGATTTTACCTGAACTTAAAACACAGGTCACAGATTAGATAAAATAATTTAAGTCTAACAAATATCCAGGAAATGATGTAAATGTTCATATTTTCCTCAAAATATTATTCAATAGTTTCATAAAATTCTAATAGATATTCAAAAATATATATATCTCCAATATATAAAGTGAATACGAATCCTCAATTATGCTCCTTCTATAGACCAATTTCAATCTTAAAAACAGTCTATAGAGATATTTATGGCCATTCTAGTAGATAAATTAAAGAAATATATCTCAAATTATTAATACAGATTAAATGGGTTAGACATATAATAGGCAAACATTTGAGTATATAAAAAGAAAACTAATACTCATAGATGCTAAAAGTAATAAAAAATCTGTAAGCACTTTTTGTTAATATTGATATTGAAGAAGCCTTTAATTCATTAAATAGGAATTACTTGTTTAAAACTTTAGAATCATATTTGACTTCCCATCACAGTCCATTTCTCTTTTAATAAATATGCTTAAAAATAAAGCATCTGTTAAGTTAGAATAATTTTTCAGAACATATTAATTTATGTAGAAGTACAAAACAGGGTTGTGCATTTTCTCCTATGTTATTTGCTCTAACTCCAAGATTTTGGCAATACCAATTCAATCTAATTAAAAAATAAAATGTATAGAAATTGCAGACAACTACAGTTCTAAAAGTCTGTTCTTTGCTGATGACATAATGCTAAGGCTATCATACTCAAAAGAAACATTAGAATAACTGATCTGCATCATTAAACAGTATCAGAAATTCTCAGGTCTTCAATTTAGTAACTCAAAGACAGAATTTCTATTTTTAAATAAAAAGAAAAAAATTACAAATAAACCAAAAATAATATTATTTGTAAAGAATATCCAACATTAACGTGTGTAAGTATTATTGTTAAGAAAATTCCAGAAGAAACCAAGGATGTAAATTACAAAAAAAAAAGTTGTTGGACAACAGACCTACATTAATTTCTTCATGGAAAAAAATATTTCTTTTGAATATAGAGGACAATTAATAAAAATGGTTCTTTTTCAAAAAATCCTATCTTTAATTCACCCTCTAGGTCTTCATCCATATAAAGCTCATTTTAAAAAATAATAAATTATTTAAAAAGTTTACAAAAATAAGCAAGAAAGTCATACCACAATGATAAATGTATTGACTAAAAATGAATAAAAACAAATAAAAGCAAGATGAGCACTTTCAGCATTGAGCCTTCTTCAGGTCTATGGTTATCCAATCACTATCCACATTTTATAGGGGGGAGATCCCAATCAAATTTACCTCTTCATGTGATGCCTTCTTAAAACTGGCTTTAATGGAAGTAATTAATTCTGACCTGGTTCTCTATCTGCTTCCAAGTCTGCTATCTATTTTGTTTCTTCATATTCAGTTATTTCCTTTATATTGTCTCTTCTTTTACTATGGTATATCACTTGGAGAGCCATAAACTGAAATGAATGATTGTTATTCAACATTACATGTTTGCTTAAAGCATTTGTAGTGACATTATTTCGTATATCCCTTAGATGTGCCTGCATCCTAATTCTAAATTGACAGTTGTTTTTCCAACATAGAAACTTATATCTTGTGTACAGGTTGCTACATATATAATGTTTTTAGTCCCGCAGTCAACATATGTTCTCAATTTATATAATTTACATGTTATAAGATGTTGAAAATTCTGACCCTGTAATACATATGGGCATGCTTTGCAGTGACCGCATCTAAAGGTACCTTGCCTTTGTATTTGTACATTTCTTAGATTTGCATGTCCACATTTACATAGTGGTTGTTTCAAAGTCTTCTTATTTTTATAATAAAAACTCGGTCTATCTCCTACTATTTCTTTTAAAGACTCATCTGCTGTTTTTTTTTCCAGTTTTTTTCTTATTATACCACAGATCTCTTTGACATCTTGACTATAGGTGAGTGTACATCTCATTGCTGATGTCTCTGATTTATTTAAATGCTCACTGTCATGCTCGATTTTCCTATGAAAATACAGTCTTCCGTTCGTCATTCTTTGCTGTTGTATTTCTATGGCTATATTATTGATTTTTTTATGCTTGTATCCCCTTTGTCTTGATTCATCCTTGGTGTTCAACATTTTCTCCTGATAGTTGTTGTCCTACGTATTAAGTCTGGATTGTCATAAAAAATTTATTCTTGATGATTTGTGAGAATATGTGTTGTGGATGTATACTTGACCAATGTACAGAATTATTCCTCCAGCATTCTTTCCTGAAGGTTCTGGTTTCAATGGACCCCTCTATGTTTCTCAGGATGGTAACATCCAGAAAGTCAATCTCTTTCCTAGAGCTGTTCACTTCAAAGTCCAGGAATCCCGTAGTCATTCTTAAATAATTGACAAACATATATAGCTCGTTCTCCTCACCATCCCAAAGCAGGAAAATATCATCACAAATCGCTTAGAATACAGGAGATGTTTTCTCCAAGCAATCAAATTGTTAAACACAAAATCCAGTTCCCATTGTGCCATAACTATGTTTGAATAGGAATTGGCACATGACGTCTCCATTGCCACTCCCCATTTCTGTATGTAGTAGGGGTCATTGTACATGAGGACATTATTTTCTAATATCATTTCTAATAGGGAACATAATTGCATAATCTCAGTAGCATTATAGCCATCAGTCATATGAAGGAAATTCCTAATTGATTCAATTCCATACCCATTGGGTATGACAGTAAACAAGCTTCTCACATCCATGGTTACCAGCAGTACATTTGTGTTTAATGGATTCATCTCATGGTAAGATGTTAAACTAATTAAGAAGCCTTCTGTATCTTTCAGCACAGTTTCCACCTTGCCCAGTGCTCCTTTTAGTCTTTGTTCAGTGTAAATTGACAAAGGCTCCATAGCCCATCCAGCTCCAGAAACTATGGGATGCATTCGAGGATCAATTTGTTGTTTATGAATTTTTGGTAGATCTTTTATTATTGGGACAACTGGAGCCTTCACATAAAATATTCATATAATTCCTGCAAAATCAAATGTGTAAACATAAGTTCATATAAAGCATGTGCAATGTCCAATATAATTTTATCCAGTTCATGGTGCTGTATACATTTATATGTGTCTTTATCACTTAGTAGCACAAACATCTTACATTCATACCATTCCTTATCCATAATAACGATGGCACCTCCTTTATATGCTGGTTTTATTATAATTTGTTCATTATGCATCAATTTCTGTAGAGCCTCCGTTTCTTCTTTTTACTCAAATTGTGAAAGCCTCTATTACTATTCTCTTTCCTTAGTTGATATACATCTTTTTCACACATCTTTACAAATGCATCCAATATCAGATGTAAGACTGGCATCATAATGCTCAGTTTCTTAAAGATTTTTAGATTGTCAGCATTGCCCTCTTGAGTATTCTTATTACAAAATAATTGCTTAAGCACCACATTTCTCACAAAATATTTAACATCAAAAACAAGTTCACTATATCTTTGATGGAACTACTGGGATAAACATTAATCCATTATTTAAAACACTTTCTTCCATGTCCATTAATGTGTTATTAGATAAGTTCACCACTAGTTCTGTTACTTGTGACAGCACATGGATATTTCCATTTCTTCCAATCTCTGCTCTGTGACCGATCCCTTTTGTGAAAGTCTTTCTGTTTCAGGAATATCGGGAAACTGGAAAAAAAACAGCAGAGCAATAGTTTTGGGATGTGCACCTTCTGGCCAGTTAATATTGTCAGAATGTAACTCAGTGGTATTGTTATTACTGGACACTACGGGCCGGATTCATGAAGGCTTGCACGGAGTCTTAGAGTAAAGTAAGACTCCATGCAGCCAACATGTCCACGGAGCGATCTAGGAACAGCCGGTAGGGGCGTGCAACTGAGATCTCTAAACTAGTCCTACACGGACAGGGCTGGGATATGCAAATTACCTCAATTGCAGGTGAAAGCTATGCAAATGAGGTAAATTTGCGATCCAGGAAACCCGAACCTGTCCGAGTAGGAGTAGTGTTACTTGCAGAAACGTAGTCAGTTGATAACTGAGTATGGTTCTGCAAATAGCAAAATGGAGCCGTGTCAACTGGAAATAAAGCATTAATGTACAGGAGGAAGCATGCCAATGGCCAAAAATATGGCCATTGGCAACGGGAAGGGATGCAAATTAAAAATAAAATAACTTTTTTTTTATCCCGATCTCCGGGGTTTAACCGTAGCGCAGCACCGCGCAAATGCTCTGTGCCCTAAAAAGCAGAAAATGAATAATTAAGACCCACAAATGTGGATTTTATAGCTAAAAAGAATTTACAATGCAAGGAAATGGCAGGCTGAAGACAACATGGCCACCAAGTAGAGGTTGCTAAGGAGGGAAGCTCAGTCTAAGAGATGTAACTAAGCATTAGTAGGCAATCCTATGCAAATGAGAGTTAGGATAGTGAATCGCAAGTTTACATAGCAAATGAGCACAGTCAGTGGAGTGTAGGAGTAGGATAAGGGGAGTAACAGAGTAGAAGATAGGTGACATCATGAGGGGGGTATGTATGAAAGGAGTGAAGCTCATTGGAGCAGAGTGTAATGTGTCAGCTTACATTCACATAATAGTGAAAGAGGTGTGTCAACAGGTAGACCAGGTAAAGTCAAGAAAGCGAAGGTGTATGCCGTGGATAACACCAAAGTTTCTTGCTGAGCATGCATGCGTGCTTGTGCGTACCAGTAAACCCGAGTAAGACAGTGTGCATGCATGTAACCTTGTGTGCACGTGTGTAGGCGTGAGTAAGCATATGGAAGGCTATGTAAACAGTTGTTAGCGTGTTTGCGCTGGTGTGCGCATGTTTGAACAAGAATAAGCAAGTTTTAGTCTGTGTAAGCATGTGTGCGTGCATGTTAGCTGCTGTGCGGGTGTTTGCACTTGTGTGCGCCGCGCTTCCCCCCCCTGAGGAAACAGAAAGGAAAAAGGAAGCAAACCAAATAGTGGGAAGTTACCAGGGAGTACTAGCAGAGCTAGCAGGTGAAAACAATCAGAACAGGCAATTACCCAGGCAGAACACAAGCCCAGCCCAGCACTTAAAACTCTGCAAACAACAGTCCATTATGTTTCTCTTAAGAGGCACTGCAACACTGCAGTAAGCTAATAGAAGTGAAAACTGAAAAAGCTTCACTGAGACAAAAAATGTTAGGGGCTGCCATTGTTGTTATAAGGTGACATATGCAACATGCTGAGGGTGGTGATAATGCAAATGCTGCTGGACAACCCACAGTGAGGAGATGGAGAAGAGTGTACAGGCCCAGGGTTACCTACTAGGGGCTACATGAGCTGGAGATAGTGGAGCACTATAGAGTGGACAGAGACCTCTTGCAGCAAATTGTTGAGCTGTGCAGGCCATGTCTCACACACAGAACCAACAGAGGGGAACCCATCCCAGTGGAAACTAAGGTATGTGTTGGCCTAAGAATATCAGCAACAGGTACCTTCCAGAGACCAACTGATGATATGATGGGGATATCACAGACATCAGCATCCAGGGTACTGCACCAGTTCTTGGACGCCATGTCAGCACATGTCGGTGATCATGTATATTTCCCCAATTCCCGTGAGGTATTGGCTAGCAATATGCGTCTCTTCCAGCAAATAGCGGAATACCCTGAGGTAGTGGGTGCAATAGACTGCACACACATATGCATCAAAGCACCAGCCGGTGAGCGGGGTAGGGTCTACTTCAACCGCAAGGGCTTCCCCTCCATCAACTACCAGGTCGTGTGTGATGCCCAGGGCATAATACTGAATGTGTGTGCTGGCTGACCTGGAAGCTACCATGATTCCCATATCTGGCATCTGATGCAGCTGTACCAGACATTTGCCAATGGGGACATCCCACATGGTCACTTAGTGGGGGATGCTGGCTATACACTGGAGCCGTGGCTAATGACACCCATCAGAAATGCACACACACCTGAACAGGAACGCCATAATGAGGCACACGCACAAACACGAAATGTAATCGAGCGTGTGTTTGGGCTGCTCAAGTCACATTTCCGGTGCCTGGACACATCTGGTGGATCCTTGCAGTACTCACCAACTACATGTACCCAAATTGTCACTACATAATATGATCCTGCGAAAACAGCTGCAGCAGGATCAGCATAGGCCTGGGCCAAACAGCCCCCCACCATTGCCAAGGCCATCACAGGCAGAGCATGACTCAGAGGAGGAACAACCTGAGCCTGCCCCAGTAGGCAGAAGGAGGCGTGCCCAGTATGCTTTGGCCTTGGCAAAGAGGCAACGCATAATACATACACTGGCTCAGTAGGAACTCTGGAAATTATACCTCTCTCTGCCCCACACATATAGTAAAAGGGATGCCTATGTTGATACTACCTGCTTTCAAACATGTATAGGGAGTGTACTATGTGCATCCGACATAGGCAGCCCTGCATGAACACCTGAGGCATGATTGCCATGTGTTAAGCAATATAAAGCAGTGCTAAACAGCATTTTCCATCATGAAGTATATGTAACCAAAATTGCACACACCAACTACTACAAATGTGGTCAATGTAGAGTAATATTGGCCAATGTCCAGCAATGATGGTTAATATTAAGCAATGTTGGACAAGCTGGGTCTAGGTAGGGCATAGCTGACCAAAAGCCAACATGCTCATATTTGCTCTACTGGCCCCTAAGCAGTCTGCTCTGCATGAAAATATAAGCCGCGATGGGCCTCGAACCCAGGATACTGTGCACTATAGTCATAGTACTGAACTACTAAACCATGACAGTATTGCAGTGGTTAGCCTGTATGAAGAAATGTTGATAAGTCTATGCAAAGTATTTCATGGAAACCCTGCAGGCACAGCATAATCCCTGTCGAGTTATGACACAAAGGTGAGTCCTGCAGTAAGAATTGAACCTGACTTTCAACACACACAGTACAAATGTTAACATTGGACATGTAGACATACATCAACAAATGTAGTGGACGTCAGACAGCAACATACTGAAAGGTCACACTGGGCATGCTCACACACTTGAATACATGAGACAAATGTCAGGCAACAGAACACTGACAGTCTGAACTGGGCATGCTCACACACTTAGGCCATGTTGGAGTACAGCATTGGGCCACACATAGCAGGCAGTTGCATGTGTTAACGCAGGAACCTCTCACTACCCAGCAATCTGCCCTGTGCACACACTGATATGACAACAGACACGTAAATAATATAGTGGAACCCTGCCATAAGCAAATATGTTCTGAAGATACCTAAGCGGTTCATAGAAAGTGTGAAAGCAAAGATGAGAAAAACCCGCAAACAGTATCAGCAATAAACATTGTGCATCATGAAAATTATCATAGGTTCAGAGGTTGATACTAGGCTATCTGCCCTAAGGCATGTGCAAGCATAGCCAGAGTGTGTTTGGCTTCTGCAACCCAGTCTAATCAGAACACTGTGCCTCTGAATAGTAGGTCACACAAGATAGCCCATTCATGTTGAGTGTATCGTGCCTCTGTCTAGCAGGGACCCAGAAGATATCCCATGGGTAAACATGTGATCACCCATCCACATGTCAAGATGTCACCTGTAGGTGGTCAGTGGGTGGCTCTGCCTATGCAAAACCGGGACTACACTCCGGAGTGAGTGGAGGCTTTCTGATAATAATCTATCTCCTCAGCATGTCCTTTTAACATCAGTGCTGAGGTATATGTCCCTGGAGTGTGTAGCTCCAAGGGAGTCGGATATCCTGAGGTGGAGCATGTCCAGTAAGTCTGGGTCAGATATTGTCTGCAACTACATAGGCACACAACACATCCGTGTAGGTGGTAAGTGACTGAGTATAGCTGGAGTTACTGTATCGGAACTGTGCAGGGCATCTGTGTGAGTCCCTACATAGGTTCATAGGTTCATAGGTTCATACTAGGCTATCTGCCCGAGGGCATTTACAAGCCTAGCCCATCGTTTTGTGGCTTACGCCACCCCTTTAGTATGGGGAACTATACCCATTATTTTGCTGTGCCTCTGTCGAGCAGTGACACTGAGGTAATCCCTGGGGTATATCTGCGATCTCCCATCCATTGGTCAAGATTTCTCTTGAACAAGGCCAGCGAGGTGCTCTGCCTCACATGTACTGGGATTTTGTTCCACAGCATAGGGAGTCTTTGGGTGATGAATCTATCCCTCCAGCACATCCTATTAATAGCCGTGTCGAGGTTTAAGTCTCCGCCCTTGTGGCTCTGATGGATCTAGATTTTTGAGGTGAAGCATATTCATCAAATCTGGGTTTGACATGGCCTTGTATGTTAGGCAAAGGTCACCTCTGAGCAAGCGGTGGCGACTGAATAGAGCTGGAGTTCTTTCAGTCGGGCAGCATAGGACAGATTTTGAGACCCTTTATCCTTTTGGTGAGGAACTTTTGTGGCCTCTCCAGCTGCTGCAAGTGTCGGGTCAGATACATCCCGAATGGGGCATTGTACTCAATCATTGGTCTGATGAGTGATGAGTAAGGAGACTATGACCTCCCTTGATCTAGATGAGAATCCCTTCATGATAAGGTGGGCAATGTAGAAGGTCTTCCTAACTACTTTAGCTACATGGGTGTCGAATGACAGACTACTATCAACCTGGGTCCCCAGGTCCCTGATAACTTCTTCTGTGCTCAGTGGATTGCCATCTATTTGGTAGCTAGGGCAACCTTGTTTTTCCCAAAGGGTATGACTATGCATTTTTTGGCATTTAACTTCAGGCCGTGGCTCTGGCACCAGTTATCCGTTTCTGTGAGACCCTTCTGAAGGATATCTGTGTCAGATGTGTTTTCTACTATGGCACCCAGTTTGCAGTCATCTGCAAACTTTGTCAGCCATAACTCTCCTGTGTTTGCTTGTACTTCGGAAAAGTAGATGCCAAACAAGAGTGGGCCCAGGACTGAGCCCTGTGGGACACCACTTGTGACAGGTTTTGAGTCTGACACGGCGCCAGCAACTCTGACCCTGTGGGTTCTGTCACTCAGCCAGTTTGCAACCCATCTTGTGATGTATGGGTTAACATTTAAGCTGATGAGCTTTTCAATGATACCCAGTGGGGTATTGTATCGAAGGCCTTAGCCAGATCGAGGTAGGCTGTATGGACTGCCTTTCCTCATCAATGGCTTTGGTGACTGTTTCAAGAAGTCAACCAAGTTTAAAAGGCATGATCTGCCTTTGACAAAGCCAAACTGGGTTGGATCCAAAGTCTGCAAATTCCCTATGTCTTTATTTATGAGGTCCATTATGATCCTCTCCATGGCTTTGCAGATAAGGCTTGTCAAGCTAATGGGCGGTAATTTCCAGGGTCGGTGGAGGCACCGCCTTTGTGATGTGGGACCACAGTTGCAGTGCGCCACTCCTGGTAATGTATCCAGAGGTAAGACTTTGATTAAACAGCTGTCCTAGCTGTGGGTTTAATTCCTCATTGAGTTCGTGGAGCACACAGCCGGGGACACCATCAGGTCCCATGGATGCTGTGTTTTTTGCTTTGGAGAGAGCAGTTCTCACCTGGGCGCTGGAGATGTTTGGGGGGCTGCAATCGTTTGGTATAGATATCTCTCCTTTTGGGGGGAGGGGGGGAGAAGTTTGCACTGAACCTGTCAGCCAGTATGTTGGCAATGTCTGTAGGATCAGTAATCTTCACATCATTTTGAACTAGTTCTGAGCATATCTGGGAGTTTCCTCCTAGGTTTCTAACATAGCTAAAGAAGGCCTTATGATTGTCTTTTGAGCCTTTAGCTATTTTTCTCTCGAAATTTGCTTTGGATGATTTTATGAGAGCTCTTAGTTTTTTACTTATAGTGATCAAGGGTGTCTTACCTTTTAAGGATTTTGCTCTATCTTGTAGTAGCTTCCTCCTTTTATTGTAAAGTTTGTTTATTGCTGGGGTCCACCAGACTGGACGCTTGCCTTTGGTACTAAGAGTCTTTGTTTTGTTTGGGATTGCCTTATCCATGCAGTCCTGCAGGTGCTGGTAGAAGGTGTTTGTAAGTGATTCAGCGGCTTGAGTACTGTTTTCCGCCGGCTCGGGGGCCTTAAAGGAGACCACACTAGTCTTTAGAAGTTTGAAGTCGGCTTTTGAGAAGTTCTTTACTGTGGTCTTTTTTATTTCAGGTGGGGGTGGGATGAGGACCTCCAGCGAGATTAGTTTGTGATCTGATCTCACCAGTGAGGGGTATACTTCCGGTGTTGAACATTGTGCTCCCATGTTCGTGATGATGAGATCAAGTATGTTATCTCCTCTTGTGGGGATGGTGACTAGTTGTTCCATGGCATTTGAGTTTATGAATTCCAGGAACTTTTGGGCTAGGGTGTTTGGGCTTGAGTAGTGTTCCCAGTCTATATTAGGGTAATTGAAGTCACCTAGTATGATGGTGTTTGGTGATACATTTATCCCCTCTAGTGTTTTCAGGAAGGCCATGTGAGGTTCCTGAGTTTGTGAGGGTGGCCTGTAACATGCTACAATTTGCAGAGCAGTCTTGCCTATGGTTTATTGCACCTGGATGGTCTCCGATGCATCATGCGTTGCCACCAGTCTTGAGGTGTGGGTGTCCTTGATGAATATGGATACCCCCCCTCCTTTCTTGGTATTGTCCGGATTTTGGGGCCGGAACACATGATATGAGGTAAAACCTGATAGCGCTGGGGTGCTCTCAGGAGCCTTGAACCAGGTTTCTGTCACAGCACAGACATCGATGTTCTCCATACTGAGAAGGGCCTCGAGTGCGTGCATTTTGAGAGTGAGACTTCTGGCATTGAGCAGCATTACCCTTAGTTTTTTCCTTTTTGTGTTCTAGGGTGGTAGGTTTAGAATTTGAGCCTTGCCTAAAAAGGCACTATGGGGTGGCAAAGCCTTTGCCAATATCCGGAATCCCAGGGGTGACAGGTGCAAGCCGTCCCTTGCGAAGCAGCGTGGCTTGTCCAGCATGTCATCCCAGGCAGACAGATACTGGATCCCCTTTGAATGACACCAGTGTTTAAGCCAATTGTTAAAGCTGATCATCTTATCTCTGTATTGTGGCATCACTCTTGGTGAAGGTAGGATACTGCTCAAGGTCAGGGTCATACCTGCCTGGGCTACATAATCAGAGAGCTCCTCAATGTCTCTTTTCATGTAGTCCAGGAGGTGCGTCTCAGGTCGTTTACACCAGCGTGGACAATGACTGAGTCATATTTGTACTTGCTGTTGAGAGACCTGAGTGCTTGCGTTATGTGGCGGATTCTAGCGCCCGACAGGCAGCTTACTGTGACCTTCTCCTTACTCAGTCTGGTGGCGGGGCGTCAGTGTGTCTGACTATGGAGTCACCAATGACTAGTGTGTCTGGCATTGTGTTTGGCCTTAAGGGCTGTGACTGTTTGACACTCTGACTGTGAGGTCTATGTGTTGCAGGTGTTGTGTTCTGAGGTGGTGGTTGTTTGGGTGTCTGCTTTGGTGGCCTCTGCTGTTTTGGTAGATTTTTGATCAGAGCCTCCGAGTATGTCTTTGTGTGTTTATGTGTATGATTTGAGGTTGTAATGGTGCTATGTGAGACTGGGTCTATAGTGTGTGTGGTAACCTTCTCCTCCTGACTGGTCTTGCCAGTCCTGTGTTGAAGAGCTCAGCCTCCAGTTTGGCCGTATAGTTGCATCTCTCGCATGTATTTGTGTTTTGTGGGAGGAGGAGGGTTGTCTGTGTACATGAGGCAATTGTAACATTGCCTCAGTATTCCCAGGTTCACCAGCTGAGCAGGAGAGGACACTAGCAACTGATCCCTCGACATGCTAGAAGGATAGACAGGAAACTTAAAAAGATTCAGGGGGCGTGGGTGACCGAGAAATGGGGGTTACCTTTTGGGGTACTATCTATGACAAGAGTGCCGTATCAAGGTAATAAGTACTGTAGGAGCAAGTGCTAGGTTTAACAGATAGAGAATAGTCTACTTGGAGTCAAGTGGAGATGATCTTTTTAGTTATAGGATAAGCTGATTAGATCAGTAGTATAGTTCGAGGAAGGTAGTTTTAAGGGAAAATTTGAAGAGTGGACTTTAGGTAGCCGAATAGTTTAAACCTGCCTAACCGGGCTGCCCTAGTGTGCAACAGTGGCAGCTCCAGCTAAATCAGCTTAGCAGCGTTTACCCGTTTTATACCAGGGGCTGGAAAAAGTTAGAAACTGGCCCAAAGCGACCAATAAACTACTAGTTACTGGCTGAAACCTCACAAAACTGGACAAAGGCAGCTCAATGCTTCCCACTCCCACTGGTAAGCAAGGTAACTTCCTCTGCCCAAAGTTAGGCAAGGAAACAGTACACAGGAACTACAACCAAGGCCCAGGAATCAGCAACTCTGAAACTGGACTAAACTAGTAAAGCAGGAAAAACAAGAGGTATTTTTTTTTTCTTTTTTTTCACAAAACAGGCAGAAACAGGTACAGCAAACACTTATAAATGCTATGAATCAGCTACTACAGCTTACACAGAAGAATTTGCTACAAATACAGTCAAATAGTAACAAACAAGGATTCCAAGTGCAATATTAAGTTAAATGCAGTAAAACAGCTTCAATGTAACAGAAAGGCAGGCTAAATACAGTCGCTAGGTATTCAGATGTGGAAAGCAACAAAAATATACTTAGTATCAAGAAAGTCGCTTATTCAGCTCTCTGCAGCCTGGATTACTCTGCTGGCCCACGTGGAGTCTGTGCTGAGGTACAAGCTGAAAACGTTTACAGCGCTTTATACCAGGGGCTGGAAAAGCTAGAAACTGGCCCAAAGCGACCAATAAACTACTAGTTACTGTCTGAAACCTCACAAAACTGGACGAGTGGCAGCTCAATGCTTCCCACTCCCACTGGTAAGCAAGGTAACTTCCTCTCCCCCAAATAAGGCAAGGAAACAGTACATAGGAACTACAACCAAGGCCCAGGAATCAGCAACTCTGAAACTGGACTAAACTAGTAAAGCAGGAAAAACAAGAGGTATTTTTTTCTTTTTTTCTTTTTTTTTCACAAAACAGGCAGACATCTGCTCAATGAGTAACATTTGTGGTCATTACAGTTGCTGCAGGTGTCAGGTAAGGTACATCCCAAATGTGGCATAGTAACCAAGCATGGTCGTGAAGAGTATAGGGGCACAATGACCACATGTGATCAACATGTGAAACCATGTGGGAAATGGTGGGCTATGTAGATGTACTGTCTAACCACTATGGCAATAGGATTGTCAAAGGCGAGAGTACGAACAGGTTGTGTCCCCAAAACCGTAACAACCACTACTGTATGTAATGGATTACAACCTATGTGGTAATGTGTGGGCATTTTGTCATCCTCAAAGGGATGACTATGCAACTAATGGCATGTAGCCATGGGCCATGGCTCAGGCACCATTCAACCTATCTCTGTGAGACCCTGTATGAATGTGCATGTGCCAGCAGGAGAGCTGATTATGGCACCCAGTTTGCAGTCATCTGTGAACATGGGCAGCCATAACCTTCCTATGATAGCCTGTACATCTCACAAATATATACTGAACAAGAGAGGTCCCAGGACTGAGCCTTGTGGGATGCCATGTGTAATTGGTGTATAGTCAGACATGGCACCTGCAACACTGAGCATGTGAGTGCTATCCCTGATCCAGGTAGCAATCCATCATGTCAGATATGTGTCGATATTGATTCTGGGGAGCCTATGCATAATGGCCGAGCGGGGTATTGTGTTGAAGGGTTGTGCAAGGTCCAGGCAGGCTGTGTGGACAACCATCCCAACACTGATGGACCTGGTAACTGTTGAAAGAATATGAACAGGTCCAACAGGCATGATCTGCCCACAACAATGCTGTAATGTGTAGGACCCAATGTCTGTAGGTTTCCATGTCTATGTGCATGAGTCCCATTACAATACACCCCATAGCTTTTCAGAACAGGCTAATTAGCCTTTTAGGCCGATATTGCCTGTGGTCTGTTGTGGCAGTATTCAGTGGAGCAGGTACTATCCGTGGGTACATATGCTGCAGTAACTCTTATGTCGAACAGTGACATAATGTGAGTGTTATGTCTGTCATGAAGGCTGTGTACGACACAGGCTGGGACACCGTCTGGTCCCATTGATGCTGTGTTGTCTGCTGTGGGGAGGGCAGCAGTCACCTGTTTACTCGTGATGTCTGGGAGGTTACACTCTGTTGGTATGGACAGTACCACCTTAGGGGGGATGTGGGGGACACATCTGCACTGAACCTGTTTGCCAGGATGATGGCAATGTCAGTGGGTTCAGGGTATGTTTAGTCAGTATGCAGTAACACACAGTATATTAGCGAGTGTCCAGCCAGGTACCTGAATCGACTGAAGAAGGCCTTGTGAGTGTCCGAATTGTCTGGTGCAATTGTCCGTTAGAAGCGTGCCTGACATAATTACCCAAGTGATTGTAGCTGTCTGCTAGTATAGATCACAGATGCCTTCCCTGTCAGGGATTGTGCTCTATCATGTAGTAGCTTCCTCCATTTGTTGTAAAGCGTATGAATGGCTGGGGTCTACCACACAGGTCCACTGCCATTGCAGGAATGAGTCCAGTTGTTATTTTGGATGTAACGATCCATGCAGTCCACTAGGTGTCCATAGAATGTGTTTGTAAAGGATACAGCAATCTGAGCCATACTTACCACTTACCCAAGGTCTCTGAAGGATACCACCGTAGTTTGGAGGAGTGTGACATTTTCCTATGGGAGGTTCACCAACATTACCCAGGAAGGGTGTGGGGATGGGATATGGATGTCCAGTGAGATAAAGTATGTTCTGCCCTTAGCAATGAGGGGTATATTTCTGGTGTGGAACATAGAGTCCCCATGTCGGTGATGATCATGTCCAATATGTTGTCCCCTCGTGTGGGTGTGGTGACCGGTTGTGCCATAGTATATGAGTGTAGAAATAGTAGCAACTGTTGGTCGAGGGTGTTGTGGCCTGAGTACTATCCACAGTCAATGTGTGGGTATTTGACATCACCCAATATAATGGTGTTTGGGGAGACCTTCATATTGTCCAATGTTCCCAGGAAAGCTGAGTGGGGTTGCTGAGTTGGGTAGTGTGGTCTGTAGCAGGCAACAAACCAAATGGCTGATTTGCACAATGTTAGGTGCATATGTATGGTCTGTGATGCTTTGTGCAGTGCTACCAACCCGGAGGTATGTGTATCTGTGATGCATATTGATACACCCCCTATTTGTTTTGGCCATTCCGAGTTATGTGGTCTGAAAGCATGGTACAAAATACAACCTGGTAGTGCTGGTGTGCATGTGGGAGCCTGAACCATGTGTCTGTTAGTGCACAGATATTGCTATCCTCCATACTGAGGAGATTCCTGAGTGGGCACAATTTGAGGGTAATACATCTGGTGTTGAGCAGCATTACCCTCAATGTTGTGTACTCTGTAATGCCTATGGAGGTGGTTCTGTCCTTTGAGCCCCGCTTAAATAAGGCATTATGGTGGCAGCAAGTGCCCTAGCCAGTATGCAAAGGTCCAAGGGTGACAGGTGCAAGCTGTCCATAGGGAAGCTACCAATTATGTCGAGCATGTCACCCCAGGGTGACAGACACTGTATCCCCTTTGAATAACACCAATATGTTAGCCAACTGTTAAATGTGATCAGTGTGTTGGTATACTGTGACATCATACTTGGTGAGTGTAAGATGCTGGACAAGGTCAGGGTAATACTGGGCTGGGCTACATGATCACAGAGTTCCTCTATGTTTCATGTCATGTGTGCCAGGGAGGAACGTCTGAGGTTGTACGCACCAGCTTGGACAATGATGGAGCCAGTCCTGGACTTGCTTTGGAGTGACCTGAGTGCATGTATTATGTGGCTGATCCTGGCACCTGAGAGACAGCTCAAAGTGACCATTCCCTTGTTTGGCCTGGTGAGTGGGATGACAGTGTGTTTGACAGTAAGTGTCACCTATAACAAGTGTATCAGGTGTGTTGTTTAGCCCAAAGGGCAGTGACTGTGTGGCACACTGACATTGTGAACTGTGTGACATGTGGGCATTGTAGTGGGGTAGCAGTTGTATGTGTGTCTGCTGTGGAGGTCTCTGCTGCTTAGCCAGAGTGTATGTAGAGCCTTCGAATATGTGTATGTGTGATAATGTTGTTTGTGTGCTGTCACTATTGGTGTATGTGAGAATGATATGTGGTGTGTGTGGTCACCCTCACCACCTGATAGACTATGCCAGTCATTGGTCGAGAGAGCTCAGTGTCCTGTATATCAATATTGTTACATCTCCCACATATATATGAGTGTGATGTGAGGAGGAGAGGGTTGTCTGTGTACATGAGGCAGATGTGACATTGTGTCATAACCACAATATTCAGTAGCTGGACTGGAGAGTACACATAAAACCGACCCCTGGACATGCCGGTGTATTATGATGACATACTATGTAGCCTGAGCACAAAGGATCAGTAGGGTGTTAAGTGTGTAAAAGAGTATAACCGGGATTAGTGCTCAGGTTTCTTGATGTTTTGTAAAGAGTAGCTGAGAAGGAGTCCAGACTGAGAATCATGACATGTCCTTCAGCTATGTAATAAATAGTAATGTACACGCATATATGTGCTGAGTCAGGGACAGCTGTACCTTACTGACATTGTCAACATCCTATCAGACAGGCCCATGTATACATACCAACCTCCCACAGACGATAGTCCCTGACATCATACTAGGTGATATCACGTGTAGAATGGCTGAACAGCTCCCCCCAAAGCCAAAAGCATGGCAGCACTTGGATTACATTGTTTCCCAATATGTGTCATGCATGCACTACAGAACAAACAGACCCTGCACCTGAACAGTCTGCACCCACTCCACAGGACCTGGAACCGTCAAATGTGTTACAGCAACATAAGGCACTCCCCACATGTGTGGGTGCACAACACACCATGGGAAGTATAGGCCAGTAAACCTATAAAGTCTGATCTGCAAGGCCATGGAGTGCATCATGGCAGACGTGATAAACAGAGCTATTGGAAACCGACAAACACACAAACCTACCAACTGTGGTATGTTCATGTGCAGATCATGGTTCCCAAGCATGCTACACCATCTGCAAGGCAGTCACCCAGAACATACATCATGGAACAGAGCTACACATGTCCCACATAGACTTTGAACAGCTCTTCATCAACATCACAGACACATGTCGTATCCACTAAATCAACAATCTGTGCATAGATATGTGTTGACATATGAAGGGATGTCAATGTGTCCACAGATAGATCACACAAGGTGAGACTCATGGGGTCCTGTACAAGCTGTTGATACCTGCCAACCTACATGGATCATTCCTGGGATTGCAAAATAATGTGTACACACACTGCCATGTTCAGTCTGATGATGTCATCATCCTACAAATATACCAGGAGAACAGAAATCACCCAGTAAAGCATATAGCGTGCCAAGTTAATGCATATCTCTCTAGTATCATAACATAGTTAGGTAGGGGTTTGAGTCCTGCAAATGCCAAGTGTGTGTGTGTGGGGGGTATGTGTGTGGTTTCCTTTGAGAGGAGTAGCCTTTTTGGAGACTGGGAAAACACATTAAAAGAGGTACATCCCTCTTTGGAAAGTCTGATTATGTCAGCATCCTACAAATATTCAAGGAGAACATAAACCATGCAGTGATGCATATAGTGCACCATGTTAATGCATATCTCTCTAGTATCATAACATAGTTTGGTAAGGGCTTGAGTCCTGCAAACACCACTTGTGTGTGTGTGTGGTTTCCTTTGAGAGAAGTAGCCTTTTTGGAGACTGGGAAAACACATTAAAAGAGGTACATCCCTCTTTGGAAAGTCTGATGATGTCAGCATCCTACAAATATTCAAGGAGAACATAAACCACCCTGTAATGCATATAGCGTGCCGTGTTAAGGCGTATCTCTCCAGTATCCTAACATAGTTAGGTAGAGGTTTGAGTTCTGAAAATGCCAAGTGTATGTGTGGTTTCCTTTGAGAGGAGTATCCTTTTTAGAGACTGGTAAAACATATTAAAAGAGGTACATCCCTCTTTGGAAAGCCTGATAATGTCAACATCCTACAAATATTCAAGGAGAACATAAACCACCCTGTAATGCATATAGCGTGCCGTGTTAAGGCGTATCTCTCCAGTATCCTAACATAGTTAGGTAGAGGTTTGAGTTCTGAAAATGCCAAGTGTATGTGTGGTTTCCTTTGAGAGGAGTATCCTTTTTAGAGACTGGGAAAACGCATTAAAAGAGGTACATCCCTCTTTGGAAAGCCTGATAATGTCAGCATCCTACAAATATTCAAGGAGAACATAAACCACCCAGTAATGCATATAGCGTGCTCTCTAGTATCATAACTTAGTTAGGTAGGGGTTTGAGTCCTGCAAACGCCAAGTGTGTGTGTGCCACAGGTGGTCAATGCAGTGTGGGTTTTGCTTTTACTATGGTATGACATATGTTTCAAACAGTATGTGCATTGCACACATCGGGTATCTGCGCGTCAAATAAATATGTGTACATGTGACCTCAATCAGTACATAGGTGTGAAGCCTGCATATGACATGAATACATTTGTAACCTTCGACAGATTGTGCTGCTTCACAAATCATAGGTCACATATGTATGTCTGTGTCAAGCCCGACCAATGTAGTGATCTGTGGCCAAGGACATCTATGCCACACACACCCATGACACGTACTATAGAGTACTGTGAGTGAGGGTAATTGCCGGGGTATATGTCAGACATGTTCATACACAACAACAACTGGCAATAACGGACAGTCATTATAGGTGTACACCAGCCCTGTGGATATGCATGCAGGCCCCTAATGTGTTATGTGAAACACCGAGGGACCCCACAATACCTATGGATATGTGGATACCAAGGGACAGATGACATAACACTTGTCTGTCTGTACACATTGGTACCCAACATACATGCTGAGGGCTACCACCTATGTGGTACTGTCGGGATAGTATGTATAGTAAATGTGGATGAATATGCCATAGACAGCTTACTGCTATACAGCATGTATTGGACAACAGGTATCTGTCTGTATGATACCCTTGTGTAGGATATACGTCCCATCGAGGGAATGCAGTGTAGGCCAATGCATGCATTTCCAGATGTTGATGGACATATCCCTAGTGTATTTGCATGTACCAAAGAGGGCTATATGCCACACAGGTGTGGTCCCAGGAACGTGTGGCGGTCAATACCACTGGTTACTGTTATTGCATAGTACTGGAAGGATCCAACTGTTACTGAGTTCCCTACAACTGTGAGTCATTTGTCAGGACATCATCTAATGATTGGTTATAGTCATACTGTTGAGATGATGTATACTACCAGACTGCAGGTCATTGACAGATATCAACAGTATCACCCACAGCATAGTGCCAACCCAGGTCATACACACATGTGTACCCACGTTAGTACATATCTGTAGTAGACTGCATACTGGCCATCGAAAGATACCATGAGATGTTAACAATGTGTAGAACAGGGTATGTCACACATCCCACGTGTCCGCTATGCACGTACATGCAGACAGTGCGCACACACCATGTTCACAGATGTAAACCCACTAATTTGTAATGCACACATCACACACCTACTGTCCATTCACTAACACATGCTGGCAACACTGTACACTTCAGCCAAGTGGCACATGGGTGGACATTACATACTCAGGACTAACACTGGTGTAAACAATGCTACAATGACTATCACAGCTGTGATGCATAATGCCTGCTCAGGTATACCTACAAGGATATCATTACACTTTCCTGTTGTCAATTTGCTACTATTGCTACACTGCTATAATGTCACCCTGTGCATCAGAACCATGTTATCCTGTTCCTGCATCAATGTTACAGATGACAGGAGGTGGCACAGGTGTCATTATATGCACAGGGTGTGTTGTAGGTTTGCCAGAGCCTGACACTGACCCATCCAATCGGCATATCTCTGTGTGTGTGTGTGTGTGTGTGTGTGTGTGTGTGTGTGTGTGTGTGAGGGACAACAGTACTGCATGGGCCAATGTTGATGTAATGTGTGCGTGTATGTGTGAGCCCTACTTGTATGGTAAATGTGTGTGTGTCTGCATGCACACAACTCCACCATGTGGCTGCCATATACAGGCAGTTGTGGGACAGCCACAGACTATACCTGCTAGGCCGTACAGATCACTGTCTCCTGCCATGGACATGGTACCTGTGCCTAGCAGGGGTGCTACAGGCAGTATCGGGTACCAACCCTGACTGGGTGCTGTCATCAGAGGCAGAGGTATGATGACTGGACCCATGTCCCTGCTGGGACTGGCCAGTGCCACATGCATGTGGTCTAGTAGGATGGTCAATGGACAGGCCAGCCCCAGCATTGCTAGGGCTGGTACTGCCACTATGGGAGCAGCTGTGATCTGTGGTCCATCCGCGTCGACTGCCAGCTGATGCTGTTGCTGGCATGCATCCACGTCGGCTTTCCATCCATCCCGCATGGTCCTGGCTCATGGCTAACACATTGTGGAGGACATCTAATGTCTCCCTCAAATGGCTATCAATGACCTCGGTGTAATTCCGGATGGCACCGGCAAGGTCACAGATGCTGTCATTGATAGCAGTGTAATGGGTGCGCCCTTAGTCCCTGTCTGGTATACTGTTCCATATGTGCCTGTGCCTGCATTACAGCCCAGAACATACTGGAGGGTGTAATACCTCTGGGGGCACGTCTGCCAGGGGCAATACGACCAGTGGTGCTCCCCCGAGAACCCCTGGACATCCGCCTATGTGGTACCATTCCAGTAATCTGGCTATGGCTGCTGTGAGGGTTTGCATGTGCCATAGGTACCACACTCTCCTGGTCAATGCCAACTGTATGCTGTCCCTCAGCTAAGGCCATTGGTGACAAGGGATGTATTGGTAGTATGAGTGTGCGCATAGATGGGGTTGACCGCTGTGTAGTGTTGATTGGTGGACCAACGACAGACCCTGTCAGACCTTCCTGTGCCACAATATATGTCTCATCATCTCCACTATCAGTGGCAGTGACATCAGGTTCCCTGCTGCATTCAGCCACCCATAACTCAGCACCTGTGGAAGGAAGACAGGAAATACACTTTTCAATCTGTACGTGATGTTAGCACACATGCACACATGCACACATGCACACATGAACACATGAACACATGAACACATGCATACATGCACACATGAACACATGCACACATGAACACATGCACACATGCACACATGCAGACATGAGCACACATGCACACATGCACACATGCACACATGAACACATGCACGCATGCACACATGCACATAAATGCACTGCTCGCCACAGCACATACACACACACACACACACCAGCAATCCAACACATACACAACAGTGGGTGATGGTGGGTGACAGTATCACAAGGCAAACAGTCACCACACGTGTCAGCATGCAGAATATGTGTTGTTGAAGACCATGCAGTCCAAGTGTAGACAGCCCTATCTAATGACATTATACATGGCTTTGATGCATGAGTGTAGTTGTTCAGTGATTGGGTACACCCTGGAACAGAGTGTGTACATGGACACAACATTGCTGTGCAAGTATTATCTGCTCTGCAATGTCATGTGCACCATCACTCAATGGTATACATACCATGGCTGCATGTGTTATCTGCATGACACATAGATTGCCATGTCTGATGACAGTGTCTGTGTCCATAGCACATAATAGTGGGCACTGGTGTAGCGAATGCATGCAATGTACAGACATGGGATGAGTGGTGCATGTAGACATGAAGGAATCCCAATGCTCGACATGGACATTCTACAGTGGTTATGGTGAGTGTGGGACATATTGCAGATATGTCAGTGCCAGCCATGACATGGCATGCTACACGACTGCAACATTAAACACCACACATACCCAATGTGTGTCATGTGACATATACACCCAATAGCATTTCAGGACATATATGTGACTCTTTGTACAGATGGCAACTGATGTGCAGAATGTGTATGCTAGCATATGTAAGCACACACACAATATGCTATGCATGGTGTGTATAGGTGCATATGTTTGCACACACAGAACAATGAGGTGCATAGCAAAGACTGCTATGTGTAGTACTGTGGTCACTCTGACCGGATGGGGTGTAGTACCATGTGCCATCATCATCATCATCATGCATCTTCTGGTCACTCACGGCTACTACTGTGTGACAGACCACCGCCTAGCATGCTGTACCTGAAATGCAGTGTCGTAGATACGTTCACTATTACACAGCCACTTTGTACATGGGTGTATTAGGTGCCCAGTAGGGAGCATTGCCTCACATGACTGTGTTATGTGTTGAAGAGTGTTGCACAACCCCATGATAGGCCTCTACCCCCGAGGTATGTCATGTGTGTGTGGATGACATGTGGGATACTGAAGTGTGACCTTACAGCGGGTGTGTGGTTACGCCATATGTAGCATGACTTTGTGTACTGCATGTGATAAATGTGTTATGTTGTGTACAGTTGTTGCAACTATGCCTATCCAATGTGCAGTACGGGGTTGCCACAACTGTGTGTCATGCTCTGTGTATTGCATGTCAGTGAGGCAGCTACTGACATTACTGAGCTGTGCAATGTCTCACAGCAAACATGCACGGCATGCATTATGCATAGGTGTGTTACGTGTACATGGCCTAAACCTCACCTATGACATGCATATTTCATTACCAGCATTGCAGGTATAACACACTCACCAGCATGGATCGGCTGCCCTGCCGTCACACCAGAGGGACCTACGAGAATATGAGAGGGTTCATCAGTGGCCACAACTGTGGCATTGCTACAGTGGGTATGCTAAACTGCAGTACAACAACAGTCAACAGTCACAGGTGTAGGGATATCATTCAAACTATCCGTATTGCACAACATTAGGCAGCTGAACTGCTAAACGCACAGTACACATCTCACGTACACATAATCTAACAATACAGTTAACTGTAGTCTACAGATTGGGCATGTTACCTGCTTGCTCCAGGTGGATGTGCTGGGTGGCTCCGGCCTCCATTACAACACATGTGAGTGGTTGCTGTAGCTGTTGTCCAGGAGCCACCACGCTTAGGAGAAGCTCCTCCACTCTGGTGAGGGGGGGATCAATGGCTATCCCTCCACCTGTGGCAAGCTGCTGTCTTTGGATATCAGACGCATGCCACTGGACTTGTCTAATTAAATCACTGCAGTGATGGCGTACCTGCTCATATGTCCGGTTATGCATGCTTATGTCATTTACCCGTCTAACAAGTTCCTGCCACAGTGCAGTCTGCTCCTGCTGGTGCTGGCTGCTTCTAGAGAAGAGCATTGTGTACCGCTGCAATAGGATGTCGAGTATCACCTCTTCCTCATCCGCTGTATACACTGGGTTGCGGTGGTGGGCCATCTGGATGAAAAAGATATGAACAATATGTGTGAGAGTGTCCTGTGTCACACTTTACACCTTTACCCACAGATATCACTTTACTGCCATATATACCATCCTATTGTCTGTCAGAGGTTGCACACGTTCAATACCACTTATTGGTTCTCAGGCCACAACTAACTAACACTACCTGGCAGACTCTATATATCACACCACTATACAACAGTACCCGACACACTGTTTGTGACACATTGCACAACCTCAAGACAGGGGTGTATATCACACCGATGCAAAAACAGAGATGTCATCCATTGCAATGGATGTATAGTACAGGTACAGTAGTACCACTCAACCACCCTAGTCATTGATGCCATAGCCCTGCCTAACAGATGTGTCCAGTTGTTACTACAGGTGGCATACTGCTGTAACAGACTATATATGTTGCTGGATACACACATTTACCCTGTAACACACATATGATTACAGCAATTGTACAGGCATAATCACACACATATCAGGCATACATACAATGCACCACTGTATGCCAACACAGATTTTTGGTTTTCACCCTCTATTCAACTTTCTGTCTCTGTTTCTCACTCTGTTCTGTTCTGTCTATGTCTCTGTCTCTGTCTCTGTCTCAGTCAGTGTCTGTGTCTGTGTCCATGTCTCTCTCTCTCTCTCTCTCTCTCTCACTCTCTATCTCACAGCACCTGCAATGATATAATTGCATGTGTGGACTGCAGGTACAGCCTGCTTTTCTAGGTATCTGCACTTGTGCATGTGACAGCCTCTGCACCAATTGCTGCCCAGCATTCAGTAATTGCATGCAGCCTGCTGTTTGGTGATTGCATTACTCACTTTGATTGCAGCCCACTGCTATAAAATGCTAGGTTAGATAGGCGTAGCCCTTTCAGATTTTCATGCTTGTTTGATCTGGACACCGTTGTGTCAGTCTGAAGGTTGGTATATGTCTCTTATGTGACGCTAGGGTTGTAGCCAGTTATATGCATGTTGTACTGAAACCTGAATGTTGCTGCTTCCAGTACACACATCTCAGTGTAGACATGTACACACCCCTCCAAATGATAACACAGGATACATGGGAGTATATACTTTTTTCTCACTTACACAATTAACTGCCATACAAATGTGGTTATTGCACTGTATTCCTGTGGCCAGTATTAATCCTGGTCTGATACTGTGTGGTGTTTGTAATGTGCTACTGTAACATTATTCCCTGCTAGGATGGCTGGTTCTCCTTTCACAGTCATGTCATGCAATTCCACAACCATTGCTGGTAAAGACCCACAGAAAAGGATTTGTGTTATACCATTCTTAATTTCAATTTACATCCCCTCATTGTAATGCATGGTATATTTATTTCAGAATCAAGTTAATTGCATATCTGCTGTGGCTTAGTGGTAATTCATGCAGTCTATTGTGTCAATGGTCTGGGGTTTGAAACTGGCAGAGGTTTTTTCTTTTGCTGCTCAGCAGAACAAGGGCCCTGCCAGAGAGTGACTAAGGCACTTTTAAGCAGTTGTAAGCGGGTTTGCGCGGGTTTGCATGATGCTTAGCAACACTTAGCTAAGTGTACACATGCGCACACTCGCTTACTCCTGCTTACTACTGCTTAAAAGTGCTTACTTCCGCTAACCCCCGCGCTAATTTCTTTTAAAGAAAATAAAATGGGGAGATAGGTAAGTGGTGAAAAAGGGGGCACAAAGAGGGACACACAGTAGGTAAACAAGCTCGGGATGTGCAGGACAGGTGTAGGGAAGGTCCATAGCTGCCCATTTCTTTAACAGCAACAGCTGTGCATATGCAATTAATTTGGAGTGAAATTTGAAACCTTCCACCCCTGGGAGAGGGGTGAGGACAACAAAGTATGTTGTACTTCCAATTCTAATTATCAGCTTACATGTTTGTCTGATGGGCATGTGTGCAAAATGGGAAGCTATGTATGGGGCGTAATTTTTTTGTGGGTACAGATCGCCCTTTTTTTTTTTTTCAGGTGAGAGTGGGAAGTGAGGTAGAGGAAGTAGGTATGTCTGGGGAGGTAGGTTGGGAAGGTACACAGACAAGACAGACAAGATGCATACAAGGGTGGTGTATGACACATGGGGTGGGTGAACACAATTGACGGAGTCGGATGTTTGGAAATTGCAAGCCCATGAGCCCACAGATGGTAACAGTGGAACTGAGATCCCCACCCATGGGCTGTCACCACTGAACCTTCACAGCCCCGAGGGTGGCTGTGCTGGGGGCTGCGTAGGACGGGCAGGCTCACCCATGAGATGCACCACTCTCTCCTCAAGCTGGCATAGGGGATCAGCATCTGAACGCTGGATCTCCCTATGCACCACAGCCTGGACCCTTCGAAGGGTGACAGGTGGCCCTTCTCCACCCATGCTTGCATGGGGGTGGTGAGCCCCATCCCCTGCAGCGCTTCCACCTGAAGGTGGCACAGGACCAATGGAGGAGGGGAGCCCAGGCTGGGCACCGGACCTGCTGGTGCCAGGTGCACTCGCCGGCTGAGGAGGGACAGGTGGGTCCGCTGGGACCGGCCTTGCCATACGTTCTGTGATTAGGTGTGTTTAATTACAACATAAGCAAAACAGCATTCCAGATTAGTTATAACAGCATGCAATGATATTCCCATTAACCCAACACACCAAGGGCACAACAATTGAACAGCAAGCATAACACATGCATGTATTGAACCGCAGTGGTTATTCCAACAGCATGCAGGGATGTTTGGTAGCAACAGGCCACCATGATTGTGATGTTTAAACAGGGCACATGCATCACCGTGAATGCAAATATTTATAGAACACTAGGACATATGTCCCAACAAATATTTAAGATTACACATACCCACTGAGGTGTGGAATTGCATGGTTTATGCACATACAGTAGGGTGCAGAAAAAACCTCAATTAACATCTTATAACGACCTTTTAGTCTACAATACATTCCTAGTGACTGCAAGTGTATATCCCCTACCTGTATTATTACACTTGCCACCATACATTAGGTTGTGTAATGGGTTTGGCTAGTTCAATATATGCCTGACCTATATCTGACATACTAACTGTCTAGGATGCAGATGTTAGTGCTACATATTTCTTGATTGCAATTATATTTCTTTATCTACATATCTGGGATGTTTTCACATGACATTTTAACTTTGATTTGTACAGAACCCTGCATTTCTTGACACACACTCACATTTCTGGGGAAAAATTACATGCTACATGTGCCAGGTTTACATATTCATGCCAGCCTTTAACTGACTATTGTGGACTGTATATATATTTCACAGCTACTAGCACTTCCATCACCCACTTTATATGGGACTGCACAACTCTGGGTTGCCAGCACCTTTTCAAACAGTACTGTTTGTATAATGCAAGGGTACAACAACATTTCAGACTCTGTGACACAGAGACACTCTGGGTTTTAGACCTTTATTAATGACATTACACACTTTTCCACAGGCTCACTCCTTTATTTGTTTTAACGGTGTATATGGCAGACATGTTCAAGACATATTATACCTTTATTAATAAGTTAGAAAATCTTTTTTCAGGCTCACTCACTTATGTTATATGACAGTGCCTGCAGAGGTATTATTCCAGACATACGTTACCTTTCTTAATGGGTTACTACACTCTTTTTCTGCCTCTCTGATGTTTTTATCTGACAGTACATGCAGAGGACTTATTCAGGCAATTTTATGGCTGTATTATTGGACTACAACACTTTCTTTCATGGTCTCTCCCATATTTTATATAACAATACATGCAGAATAATCACTAACCTGCCTGGTGGCGCAGCCTTAGCAGCCTATCAGCATAGGCTTGCTGATTAGTAGCACGGTCACCTGCAGCTGTAAAGTAAATGAAGGGATATTGAGACATACCTATCCATTATACATGCCCCATTATCAATTCTTACATACTGCATTCCATGGCTACATACTCAGTTGTGGGGCATCCCGTATCCCATGGGCTTCCTGTATTCATTGGTTCAGGTGGTCCTGCTTTCATCTCTTCAGGTCTGCATGGTGGTGACGGACCTGCTCACCAGTCTGAGGAATGCCTTTGGCACTAGTGAGGTCACGAGCTAACCGGTTCCAAGCCTCTGCCTTGTACTCCATAACTTGGAACTGGCCCTGCAGGAGTCTTGACTCATGATGGTGGACAAGGAGGCAAACCATGTATTTGGACTCCTCGATGCCCCAACGTTGCGCTCGGAAGCATGTTCCCTCTCCGACACCAGACATTCTAACTGTAGATGTGAGCTACAATCAGTTATGGAGTGTATTCCCACCTGTGGGGCTTAAATATGCCGCATTTCCCGCACTTTTTTGTGATTGGCTGTTTTGTAAAATTCTTGGCTGACTGCAGACCTGCTTAGTAATGGTTAAACTACCATTCGTAAGTATATGAATGTTAATATTGGCTGTTTCCCCTATGTTGTCATGGCTTAGTGGTTCTGTACTTTGCTTCTGATGCACAGAGTCCTGGGTTTGAACCTTGTCATTCATTTTATTTTCATACTATCCAGACAGGCTAGGGGGTGTGGCTGCATTTAAGCAACTTTGCTCTACGTTGCTCCTCGGTGCCCTATGGTGCCCTGGTTGGCACTGCGTGCACGTCTGCGCAAACACATTGCGCTAGGTAAAGCACCATTGAACTATGGGCAACTCTATTGCGCTATGTAAAGTGCTATTAACTATGGGCAACTCTATTGTGCTGGGTGAAGTGTTATTAAACTATGGGCAACTCTATACTGCTGGGTGAAGCGCTATTAAACTATGGGCAACTCTATTGTGCTGGGTGAAGTGCTGCTTAACTGCAGGCAATTTTATATCAGGATCCTTTAAATATTTATTTTGTTCACTGATACATTGGCCATTTCACTGCTTTTTAGTAATGTTTAAACATATTTGTCAAGTATTATTTCATATACTGATTTAGAAAATAAATGCGAAGGGGAGTGGTGGGACTCGAACCGTGAATTCCTCTTCTTTGTGCGAATGCTCTACCATTATGCTATTGGGTGTGATTTGCATAAAACATTCTTTCTTATGCTCTTCCATGTCAGAATTGCTAACTCTAGCTAAGCAATGGACACACCCGCGCACACACGCGCAAATACGGGCAGCTATTTTGGGAATTTAAAAAAAATTAATGTTATGCATTTTAGAACTGTGATGGGGGTTTACAATATCAGACAGTGAGGTATTGGGTGCAGGGACATTTGAGCAGACTCACTCTTGTTTATTTGCTTTTATTTTCAACATTTGCAGGGGCGTGGACATTTAGACTGCTCGGCAGTCGGACACGCCCCCTGCTTTCTTACACGGTCCGTGTAAGACTTATGGTTGAGTCAGCGTGCCCTCATGCATATTCATGGCACGCTAATGTCATACCATTCAACTGCAGCCTCCGAGTAAGACTTATTAAGTCTTACATGGAGGATTCGTGAATCCGAGGGTACATTTAAAAAGTTTATCTAATTTTCAAAGAAACCTAGAATAGCTTATCATCATCATCATCATATTAGCTCTTGGGAATCAGAAGGTATACATTTTGCAAACACAGAAACTTATACCAAAATATCTACTTTTAATGTAATAATTGGTTAGAACACAAGTAGAGATCAAACTGGAAAACATTATATATATCCCATTTCATTGCCAATAAATTAATATTGATACTATTGGGAACACTAATCAAATTCATAATTTCTGGAATTGCCTATGTAACTATATTCAATTTAATTTCTTCTCCTTTTTAATCCAAATATATTAATCATATTCAAAAAATGTTAGTGGTTCCTCACTAAAAGAATACAGGGTGTAAGTAATATGTCCTATGCAGACCATCTCAAGGTATTCTGTCTCCTATAGGTTTTTGAGGGGAGATCTATATCTGGCATACAGGGCATTGTCAGACCCCACTTTGATGGACCTCCTGCATATCCACAAAACCAGCAGTACCAGTATTACCCATTCTAAAGACTTAAACTTTGCCTGTGATATAAATAGGACCTGCTGAAGAGATATGTATGTATCCCAGAGACTACCGCATTCATGTGATGCAGATATCCTCCGTAACCTAGTTCAAGTACACAGGGAAAAAAATCGCTGTGCCGGTACAAAACGTGGAAACACATGAACACTACATACTGTTTCTAATGTGGAGGGCTTTGCCCCCACACCCCCCAATGTGGGGGGCTGTGCCCCCCACACCCCCCTACTTAAATATACCAACTCTGAGATTGCACCACACTGGGGGAAATGAAGCCACGGAAACGGCCCACAGAATTCTTTCCCTGGGAAAGAATTTGATGTTCTGCAGCTTCATTATATTTAGGCTTTAAACTTCCCAGTTCGAAGTTTTGGCATTCAGATATTTCAGCATTCGGACATATGATATACACCCTCGGAAAATTGGATAGGAAACCGGAAATTCATCCCTGGTTTGGCACCTATATCTCTGATTCAAACAGGTAACCTGTAAATTGTTCATCTCTCAGGCCTAGGCTTGCACTTATAAAGGTTATCAGAACTTGTCAGAGATTTGGGATGATAGCTAGGCTTAAAAAGGCCCTTGTGGTCATTAACCTAGTAAATACCTATGAACCTATGACTCTATGAACAATTCTAGGTCACATAGATCTGAAACTTTGATTTGACACTTTAATTCCCTTTTGGTTAACAAAATATTTTTGACAAGGCTTATAAACAAATACATGACATCTGAGAAAACAATAATTTAGAATGCTGGTACAGTTGTCTAGAGGATACAAATCCAAAGACAATAAAGACATTAATTTCTGAATACAGTCTAGATCCTCAAGACTGGATTCATTTACAAAATCTTAGAATTTGCGCACAAATTAAATTCCTTCCTTTATCACATTCTCAATATATAGAAACTCCAAAATGAATATTTCTTCATTAAATCTTCTGAATTTTAAAATATGTTTAAAATATAATTTCAAACCTTTATAAGATTTGTGCCATAAATAATAATAATAATACTCTAAATATTAAATTTTGTTACTATGTTGCTTTGAGTCATAGCACATCTGTATATGAAGAAAATACATTTCAGTTATTGAAATCTGTAAAAAAACACCTCTTATATTCACTACTAGCATACTTTCTCATGGAGATTGTCACACAGATGCCTTTTAACTCCCAACAGAATAGTAAAATTTAATAAAGAAAATAATATAGAATGTTGGGGATGTAAACAGATTTGTAATGCTGATTGGATACATATAGTTTATAATCACCCTCTTGCACTTATCTATTGAAACAAAATTGCAGATTTGGTTAAAGGTGTATGAATCTTTGTTTTTAACCAAATCTTTAGTTTTGTTTAATACAACAGACAAAAATAAAATGAATATGGAGAATCTTTATCTACTGTGGATACTTTTTAGCAGTGACAAGAAAAAGTATCACAAGAAAGTGGCTTTAAGTGCTGCTTAAATGTTTTTTATTTGAAATTTGTCTATATATATATATATATATATATATATATATATATATATATATATATATATACTTTTATATTGTGTTGATGGTTTTAGAGCTGATAGTAATTCATTGTAAGCTATTTTTGTTACATTATATATTATATTATTTTTATAATCTTTACTTTCTTCTTTTTTATTATGTTTATTCTTTTAATTCCATTGTTGTTTTTATTTTAGTCTATACATTCCGTTGCTTCATGTTCTTAAATAAATTTAAAGTTGAATTTGAAGTTAAAGCTAGGAACAAAAAGATACCTGGCCTGCCAGGGTGACCGCTCTTTTCTCTTTTCATTAGTTTTTGAGTCTATTACCAGTTAAGCAGATGCATTGCAAGGTGAATCATCACTAAACAGAGGTAGCCGTCTTCCCCAACTGGATAATGTGTGGTTCTACAACTGGTTCGATGAAGAAACAGAAGGTCTGCGGAAGAAAGAGACCTGGTACCACAGACCAGAAGATAAAATGTAGGGGAAATAGATCCATAATTATGTGTCCGAGAAAGTAATGAAAGATGTTTGAGTTCTAGTGACATTTATATATTTACAAATTAATTTGGCATGTTAACTGTGCTGAACAAATATGTAACACCAAATGGTATGAAAGACTTCAGCCTTAGTCTGTAGGTTAATGTAAACAATAACATATCAAAGACATTTCCACCACTGCTCTATTTCTAGGGTTCAGAGCTTGCAATCTAATGTGTTGTTAAAAGGCTCATCATGTACCTTCACCACTGCAATCTGATAAAGGGTTTTCACTGGCTACCCATTTATTGAAATGCTACTTACTCACTTTTATTTAAAATAATAATACTTGGGCAATGTTCCCCAATGAAGTCAATACTTTACATAAAAGATTGATCATATGATCTAAGAAGTAGTGAGAATGATGACATCACATTGATTGTGTCATACTTTGGTCCAGCCATAGGGATGACAAATTCTCCAGTTTAGGGGTAGCAACAAGGAATCATCTACCTATGCATTACTAATGTGATAAATGGAATTTTTTATTTTGGTGAAGATCTGTAACTGAGAAATCAGTCTGATGATGTCCAAGTAAACTTTGATGGACTAATATACTTAAGTTCTTAACATTTTCTGGCTTGCTGGAGTTTATTTTGTTTGTATGTATATATAGAGATAGATAGAAAGATGGTTCTGTTATCTTTGTTCAAAAAAGTCAAAGTTTGGAAACACAAAATGCCTATAACACAATTGAGATTACAGGCAGAAAGAATATAAGTGAATGTGCAAAACAAATGAATGTAATAATTTAAATAAAAAGTTTTTTACATACCATTTGTTATGGGCAGGTTTAATTGTTTTTTAATGATTTTAGTATTTATTGGTCTGAGAACTTAGAAGGATTTTAGGGGACTGTTGCTTTACATTTTTTTCTCTAAAATATGAAGCCTGAGTCACATGATGGTCAGTTTATAAAATGCTTTTTTTTTAACAAAACACATTGTTCTGATGAAGTCTAGCAGTTTGGATGAAAACGTTAAACATGTTGAGAGTTTTTGAATAAATTACAATTTACTGAATTTTGTTATCAGCACATTTTCTTCCCCAGTTCTTGTGGCCTCTTTTTCTTTTGAGGAATAAAGATGACACATGTGAAAATGACATCTGAGACAACTGTTTCTCAATTAAGCCTATAAAATTATCATGTTGGAAGGAATGTTAAAAAGTTAGGGTTATTAGTATTCAAAATTCTAAGTTCTTTGATTTGAGGCACCCTAGGTTAGAATCACTGTTCTATATGCTTGAAGTCCATGAGTGCCTCATGAAAACACCACTTGGGTCTACTATTTCCACCATAGGCTTAAAGACAGACCCCATGGCAGTATGTGTATAACATCAGGAATGGATGGGAAGGGAGAAGGAGAAGAGAGGCAAAAACATAAGGTGGAGGGGTCAGATAATTGTTCAGCACAGAGATGGCATTATCTCATCCCTGTATGGATACAACATATACAGCTATAGCCACGTTGATATTTCCCATAGCAATTTCAGATTATTTTCAAGGTGTTTTAAAGTTATTCTGGCCCCAAAGTACAACACAGATGATTCTCTGATTGATTTAAAGACTTATACCAGGAAATTAAATTTATCAACATATTTCCACAATACTAATGTGACAACTACTACACTGGAGTTTTCAAAAAATGTTTATTTCACCCTCCCATGACATTGACAAAGGTGTATCCGCAGTCTTTGCATTCATACTGTGACTCGTAGATTAATACTAGGCTAGCTGCCCTTACAAGCCATTTTAAGCCTAGCCAATTACTCCTGGTGAGACTCAAACCATGGACTCTGTGTTTGTAAGGCAAACACCTTAACCATTAGGCCACCCTCTTAATATGGGACTATGCAAGCATTTGAGAAAACTTGATCTGGAGAATTTTATATGTTATCAATGAATCACAAGTATAACAAAATTAAGAACATTACACCTGGAGAACAGGACATTCTAACTCTCTAAGACAGGACAAATCAGTCAGAGTCATGTGACCAGACAAACGAGGTGGGGCAGTAATGGTAAATGCTTGGCAATATACTGAAGAAATTAATGAACTGCTCTTTGACACTAGTGCTTATGTATCAATAAGTGAAATTAACATTGCCTATTACAAAATTGATTTACTTCAGGAAGAACTATTATTAGAAGGCAGAGCTGCCTTGAATATATTCACATATCTACGTAACAACAATACAAAAAAAAAAAACACTATACCCAACTCCTTTGGTATACATAAGAGTCACAAAGAACTAGGAAACTTAAAGTCCAGACCCATAATGGCAGCACATGGCTCAAAAACTCACCCTTTAGCAGCCTACATTGAAAAACATTAAAACCATGATTTGAGGAAAGATCTGGGTGGGAGATTGGAATAATGGTTAATATGTTTACCTTACAGACACAGGGTTTTATAACTGCCAAAGTTTAAAATGGTCCACAAGGGTAGTTAGTCTAGTACTGACCTATGAATCTCACTTATTGAAGGATTTGTGGGACTTTTTTTGTAGTTTTCTCCCAAACCTTGGTCCAAAAATGCAGGATTTCTTACTATAGATGTCATAGACCTTTTTACCTGCATACCCAACACTGATGACATTGAACTATTTTATAACAGTTTAATAGAATGTTCATTCTTGACAAACACTGAGGTAGAATTATTTAAAGAACTAATGTTGATTGTGTTATAAAACAACTTTATTCACTTTGAGGATGATTTTCTTTAAACAAATCAAGGGAGTTGCCATGGGCGTGGTCTGTGACTCTTCATATGTCAACTTATTATTAGTCTCTTGGGAGAAGGTTAATGTATTTAAATTAAAAAAAAAAATTCTGTAAAACATATTTATGATAAAAATAAGGAATATAGGTGCAACATTATGAAAAAAAAAGAATAACCAAAAATAAATAATACCAGCAAGAGAGTCCACAAAATGGTCAAAACAATATTCAGTATAACTCAATAAACTAAAATGATTGAACACTTTTGTCCCACTCTGGAAACTTCTGTTTAAATTAGAACTTTTTAAAATTCTGTAGATCATATTTATGATACCTGGATGACATTTTTATTTTGTGGGAGGGTCCCTTGGAACTCATTCAAGAATTTGTTAACTCAGTACTTACACTTCTTTTCTAAAATGCACTTGGAATTTTAATAAGCAAAGTATTAACTACCTTGACACTTCAATTTAATCTGGGACAGATTGGTTCACATCAAAGATTTACAGAAAATCAACTTTCAGCAACTCATATTTACACTACAACAGTTGCCACCCTATAAATTACAAAATGAGTTTGGTAAAAGGACAATACATTTGAGTAAAAAGGCCTTGGAAAAAGAATTTACTATTCTAAAGAATATGTTCACTATGAAGGGCTACCCAGTAGGCTTTGTAAACACTTTTTGTATGGAAAAACTACATGAATGGAGGAACAAACACAAACCCCAACTGAAACTAGATTTGCATCTAGAAAAGAAAAACATTGCAGCTGAGAAGTACTCCACTGGAGATAAGAATCATAATTACAAAAGGGCACCGATTGTAGAATATAACAATGTAGTTGTCTATGTTAAAAACATAGTAGGAACTGGTGCATTATTAGTTCTAACAACACCATGATGGACATTTTGGGTTCTGAACCAACATTTGTGTACAACAGCACACACAATTTAAAGAACATTTTTGAGAGTTATGGTACCCAAACTAATGGACTTGGGCATAGAAAAGGCACCACTCCATGTTGATTTTGCATACCATGCCCCCACATTAACATGCAGAAAGAAATTACTCTTGACAATGGGTTTAACAGCAAAATTAAGTTTGCCAGTGGTAATTCTGCCGCAATAGGTTTAGTCTACCTGGCAGTCTGCTCAAGATGTCACAGTTTTTATATAGGCAAAACTGAACAACCATTTTACAAAAGAATGCAAGAACATCTTTACAACATTTTGGCAAGGAGTACCCAAAAAATGTTTTATACAGACACAAGGTGGTTTGCACAGGTCATTGTACATACAAATTTGGAATACTGGAAAAAATACCCAGGAAGTCCAAAGCTGGAGATTGGGGTAACCTTATAGAATTTAGAGAATTAAAATGGCAAATATGATTAAACACATCAACCTGGCTTGAATGGCATGACATCATTTCACTCAGTATTAAAAAGTATTGCATTTGTTAGACATTTATTAACAGACTACTCAGAGAAATTTTGAATGTTTCAAATAATGTAATGTTTGTATTTTGCATTATTTCTTATTATTCATTATTTTATTGTGCATACATGCTGTTCACATTATTTTAGGGACATGGCAGAGCATGCGTTTCTAATACTTTACTGAAAGAGGTATATGTTTTTAAAGTTTATTTTCTTTATTTACATTAAGTCCAATACAGGGCAACAACAGTGAACCATCATTTGATGTTGACATGTTTAAGGACAGACTTTGTTTTTGTTCACTTGCTCTTATTATTGTTCACTTCTTTATGCATTTATTACACTGTACCTTTAAGGAGGCCTGTATATAAGGAAATGATGTATACAGCCCTTTTAGATTCTGATGAAGTTCTTGTTAGGAGCAAAAGCACTAAATCCCAAAAATCCTGAATAAAGCATCTGGCTTTAGCCTCTTAATTTTTTTATGCTTGGTGGATTAATCTGCAGTCACTTTGGTTTCCCTTAGAGGTTGACTGTGCTTTGTATTTGTTTATCGGTCTTTTACTCTGTCTGCTGTCCTTTTACACATTAAAAATGCTTGAATAATATCTCCTCTCCTTAGGTGTCTACAGACTCTGGTATTTCATCAGTAAAGTTAGGAATTTTGAGGTCAGTCCTAGTGAGATATTATCCATGATAGGTTTGGTGCCACTGCTCACAACTAAACCTTAAGAAACAGTTTTCAAACTGTGAAGGGACTATTTGTCTAGTAATACCAGCATGGAGCATACTCTTACTGGCACTGGCAGTGTGTGCATGTCATTGGAGGTCATGTTAAAAAACAATGTTTTGATTTGGTAAGGGCATCTTTCAGCAACTTAACATATTCACAGTGTGTGTGTTTATAATGGCTGCTTAGGAAATCGGATTTATTTTAAATGTTATGTATTGGCCGCAGATTCAATCTTATGGCTGGTTGATAGACAGTGTAATTTTTGTGGGAATGTGATGTTAGAATATTTTACTGTTTACCTAAGCCTTGATCAGTTATATTCCTTTCTTTTAAATTAATTTTGAATGCCAGTATGGAGCAGATACAATTCTGGGATCTAACTGCTTATAATGGATGGGAATGTAACAGACTTTTCACAAAATTAAACAATAAGGATGTGTAAGGTTATAACCACCTGCAATATCCAAGTATACATCAACATTATCTAAAGACTGATTTAATGAAAGGACAATTGGTAAGGTGCTCCAGACCTCTGATGATGTCATGTTTTGGGACAAAGTTAAAGAGCTTACCTATTTATCTTTGGACTGTGTTTATCTCAAAAACATCATTAAAATTGCTTTTCAGACCTTTCAAGTAGAGAAAGAAAAGTGGGCTCAGCCTGATTACACATGTATGACTGGTCAGTACAGGTGATAAGGCTGAGAATACTATTGGACACAAAACAGTAATTAATCTTAGTTTTACCACTGACCCCTCACATATTTAACAGACTGTTACTGATAAATGGAAACATAGACTTTTAACAGGTAATGAGACATTATACAGACTACTGGGACTCACCCTCATATTTGTTAACAGCCTGACAAGGAATCTATAAAGCTTTGTTAAATCCAATAAAGCTAGATAAACTAACAGAACAAACCACAGGCATAATGGAATTTACATTTGTGGTGTTTGTAGATAATTGCATCTTATAAATAGTTCATATCATACTGACTTATAACTGAGTACATCTAGGAGAGATTTAGCACCATTACTATGCCTCACTACCCATGGTCTATGTAGCTAGATGTCAGACTTGCAAGGCCTTTAATTGGTATGGCATAGCAAAAACTGGGATAGAACATTTGTGTGTTCTATGATTATCTATTCTCATGGTGCATTATTTAGGCTGTTTGTACCAGATGCTTTTAATTATATATCTTGGAATGAGTGTCATTAGTTTGAAAGGCAGCTAATACTAACACTGTCTTAGAGAAGTGTAAGTTAGCGTAATACTGTTTGTACCAAGTTCAGGTGTATTGAATTTCATGAAATAACACAACACGAACACATGAACTGCTATTCAGCACAAATATACCACACAGCAAAAGCCAGATAAACAAAAAAATAGATTTATTCCTCTAGCGCCTCGGCCACAATAAGCCTTCAAGGAGTAATACATAGCAATATCTAAAAACCTTTTATAGTACCAACTCTCATTAATAAAATCAAACAATTTATCAATCAAACAATTAAAATATTAATTCAAGCGACATTTAAAGTAACATCTATTAAATTCATACAATACTTTTCCAGCAACATTCTGTATTTAAACCCCTTGGAATTAATGTATCAAATTTTAAAATAAACAATGTTTCTTTTCTTAAAAGCTTTAATTTATACATTTCTTTATATAAATATTTCATGTCTACCTGTTCCAGAATAGTAGCTTTCAAATGTTGTGTACTTCCATCATGGCATTTATTAAAATGAAGAGCCAAAGGGCTCTCCATTTTATTAGCCCTAATATCTCTCAAATGTTCCAATAAACGCGTTTTGAACATTCTCTTTGTCTGCCCAATGTAAAACAAGTTACAGTTACACTTAATAGCATAAACAACTCCCTCTGTGCAACAATTAAATATTCCATTTGATTCGAATCTAATATTATTTATATATAAAAAGGAATTAACAATATATGAACATCCAATACATTTGCCACATGGCTTAGTACCCTTAATATGAATCTGCTGATTTAACTGAACCCCTGGTCTCTGAAATTTAGTATGCACAACCATATCTTTGATACTCCTTCCTCTTTTATATGAAAAAATTAATTTTTTTCTTGTCAAATTATCTAATTCTGTACAATTTTTTAAAAATTCCCAAAGATGAGAAATATAATATTTAATATTATCACTTAAAATATTATACTTAGAAACAACAAATAAGTTATCCACTTTATCATCCCTACTAACATTATTCCTAATTTTCACTTTGTTGTTTATATTATATCGAATATTCAGTATATTTTGTACACTTATATTAATAATATTTTCATCTAATTTTCTACTTTTGAACATCAATTTTGTGAGTTCTAACTCCTTTCTGAATATATAATGTTCATTACAAAGTCTGGAAATTCTCAAAAATTCTCCAAAGGGTAAAGACTCCAAAGTATGTCTCGGATGACAACTATTACCCATTAGGAAATTATTTACTACTTCAAATTTCCTATGTATACTAGTACTAATATTTTTACCCATAACTCCACATAAATTAATGTCCAAAAAGGAAACTTGATGGCCAACTTGCAAACCATCAAAATCTATATTAAACCTATTTAACTGAATATCTTCTACAAAGTGTAACACAAAGTCCCTACCACCATCACATAAAAAAAATAAATCATCTATAAATCTATAATAAAGTTTTACATATTTTATAAAACAATTTACTATAGATACATTAATTTTCAACCAAACCCATGAATATATTTGCATACATGGGTGCAAAAGGGGCACCCATGGCAGTACCTTGGGTTTGGTGATAAATCTGATTTTCAAAATAAAAAAAGTTATTCTCTAAGCAAAATTGAGTTAAATCCAAAACGTAATGAGTTAAAGGGCTACTCCCCATTTGATGCAACAAAGCTTCCAAGCAAAATTAATGTTTAATATTGGTGTAAAGGCTTCTTACATCCAATGTTATCCAATACATATCTTTTGTCCACCTAACATTCCTAATTTTTTCTAAGAAGTCAAAAGAATCTCTAATATATGAAGGAAGTTGTTGAGCTTCCTTTAATAATATGCCATGTAAAATAACTCCTAAGTTATGTAAAAAATAGTTGCTGGCAGAAACTATAGGACGGCCTGGTGGATTCATACTATTCGTATGTATTTTTGACAAACAATAGAAAAAAGCCGGACTTATTTCTTTAACCAGCAATTTACTATCCACATCCTTCTCTGACCAGTAACCCAGTCTTAAACCCTTATGAATCAATATCGTATAATCTTTTTTAGCTTGCTCAATTGCACTAACATTAACTTTTTTATACACTGACTCATCACCCAAAAGTTCCAAACACATTTTTAAATATTGGGTATAATGAAATATCACTATCTTGTTACCCTTGTCCGAAGGTTTAATTACAAGCTCTCTTTGTGTAGCAAAATCAGACAAAGATAACCATTCCTGCTTTGACAAATTATATTCTATTAGTTTAAAATTAAAACTCTTGAATAACATTTCTATTTCAAACTGTAACATAATAAAAAACTTTTTAATACTCTCATGTAAAAATGGTGGCATAAACTTGCTTGTACAGTCTACAGCAGAAGTGTCAATCGGACAATAAGCATTCAAGTTACTATCACATGAAATAAAAGAGTCAAACAAATCTATATCAGACATATAATCCTCAGCACTAAAAGCATCATCATATTCTAACTCAGCAGTATAACTGTGAGACTGATGTTCAAAATAAAACCACAAATGCAACTTCCTAATAAATTTATACATTTCTATTTTGCATTCATGTAACTTAGGAATAACGGTAGGTACAAATTTCAAACCACAGTTTAAAGCACTCAGAAGATATTCAATTATAGAACAACCCAAAATATTTACAATATTATTACTTGCATAAAGTCCATTAGTACCACCTAGTTCTCTTATTGTCTCGCCATTGCTTGTACTGTCCATTTCTCTGTTGCTCACGATCTGGATATCCTCTCTTCTGTGGTTGATTGCTGGCCCCTTCATCACGAAAATTATCATAAAGGTAGCGTCCATTCATTGGAGATGGTAAAGGTGGAAAATGGTGGGAGCTATCACTAATATTCTCCCGTCTTTCACCATCTCGATTAAACGCTTCCATGCTGTTACTGGTAAACAGTCTCTCTCTAGAAATGTCCGCCCCCACATTGAGGTGAACCTTAGAGCGTAACCTTTCATTCGTTGGTTTAAAAAAAGCCGTTCCCCTTTCAAAATCACGAATGTCTCTATTTATTTTATACATCTTTTGTTCCAACAATTTTTTCTCATAAACATTAAGTTTGTCTTGAATGTCATGCAAACATGACTCCAACCGAGCCCTTCCAACACAGTCATTAAGTTAGTACACACAATAGAAATGTCTTTCTTAATATCCGCTAATTTAATAATGTCTCTCTCTATGAGAATGCTGATCCATTCTCTAGAGTATAAAAAAGCAGCCTTTTCCCATCTTTGTTTAAAAGTTTTTTCTTCAGAAGAAGTCAAATCAAATGGTTGTGAAGGAAACTTAATTGCCCTAAGACCACGCGGCACAATATCCAAGTCTAGATATCTTTGTAGACTTGTATAGTTATAATAAACAGTCATTTCTTTGTTCATTAAATTATTAAGCTTAGAAATCATAGTTTTTACCTCCACCTGGAATTCAGGAGTACGTTTACCAATATTAGCAAACGGATTGTTCTGCCGCTTGCTGCGGGTCTCAGCTAAAAAACGCTCCCAAATAGGAACGGCAGAACCTTCCTCATTGGAATGCCTATTCAGACTTTCTCTGTCTCGCTCCATACTGGTATTCAGGAAACCATCCATAGTACGTTGAGAGGAATTAGCACCTTCCTCTCTAAAAATTCTAGGAATATTCAGAGCTGGATCACTGGCTATATGATGAAATAACACAACACAAACACAGGAACTGCTATTCAGCACAGCAAAAACTGGGATAGAACATTTGTGTGTTCTATGATTATCTATTCTCATGGTGCATTATTTCAGCTGTTTGTACCAGCTGCTTTTAATTATATATCTTGGAATGAGTGTCATTAGTTTGAAAGGCAGCTAATACTAACACTGTCTTAGAGAAGTGTAAGTTAACGTAATACTGTTTGTACCAAGTTCAGGTGTATTGAATTTCATGCCCTAGAATGTCAGAGGATGGAAGGGAAGGTGATATTGACTCTGTTATATTGAAATATGAATTAAAGTGGCAAGTTAGATTCAAGGCTTCAGATCTTCTGGGTCTCTGTTTCTGTTTTTCGGCTTTTCCCGGTTAGGGCTCGCCACAGCGGAACTCCGGTCCACTAATGATTGGTGTGGATTTTTACGTACCGGGTTACCAGCCCTGATGCACAACCTTCAACGAAGGCACGCCCCATTCACGTATGCCTACACACAGAAGACCCTCTAGCTGAGAATCGAACGTGAAAACGTCTTACTATGAGGCGACAATGCTACTGCAGCACCACCACTGCACATAATTTAAAATGCTTGTAAAAGATATGACTTCAGAAGTGCTTATCATGTTCTAACATTGGGTATGGATGCCTCATTGGTCTCATTTGCATTTCAGATTTAATTTTCACAAAGTAAAGTTTAGTATGTTTTTTAAGTTAATAATAGTTTTGCAATTCATTAGACACTGTTTTTAGATATAGCTTTTAATTCTAAGCAGCCATTTAAGAAACTAATTGAATAGATTTTAAAACTGGCTCATTGTTACTTTGGTTGGCGTCTGAGCATGTGATTTTATTCACACAGAATAATGTTGCATTTTAACATGGCTTGATATGTGATGAAGTTCCATTTTCTGTTCTTGAAACAAAAGTGCTTACCAGGTTTCTTCATTTATTGTATTAATAAAGTATGTGTGCAGACATGAGCTCTAAGTGGATTTTTGTTGTTATTAAATGTTCTGCCGTTGATGTCCAATGTTAGCTTTTTGGTATTTGCAGTTACAGCTGATGTATAGAGAATACAAGATAACAACATTAACCTTCAGATAAACCAGTGAATAAGTTTCTAGCCTTGTACACACAGTGCTTCACCTGGGGAGCTGCTCATCTGGAATAACCTGCAGCTGGTTGGTCTCAGCAAAGTGATAAGCAGTACTAATTTACTGATATACCTACAAGAGAAACTGACCAAAGTAGTACGTCTAGAGCAGCTGATCAACCTGTAAAGAGCACATTGCTCTATAAAACTTCCACCAAAACAGGGAAAAACACTCTTGCAAACTGATATGAAGATTTTAAACTATACGGATAAAATAGATATTGTGAATAAAGTTAAATAGGGCATAGGATTTATTCCTGATGTTGGACATGCTGTATGTTTAAGTCAGGAATTTCTCCCTTAGTTGGTAAATAAAAGGATGGATTTTTCTCACATAAAATCTTTATGTTGCAAAAACTGTATAGACACAAGATTTAATTATTTTGTCATTCTTTGCATATGCTGGCAAAGTTCATTATTAGCATTTATCAAGCTTGAAGACGCTGTGATATTTTTAAAGTTTAAGCCGCTTACCAAAGTCACTTTGTATCCTGGTAGTTATGTGATGTAAGAAGACAAACCCAGGCTATGTTATTATGCTCACAATCTCTGTCTAACAGGACTAAGCCTCCTAGTAACTCAAGAAAGTATGCAATCTTATTCTGTCAGGAAATTCACAGGATAAGCAAGATCATACAGCACTGAAAGACATGGACAGCCTAGCTGATTCCATGGCTAATTCAAAGGAGAAAGAGAAACAGTACAGGTGTGTGTGTGTGTGTGTGTGTGTGTGTGTGTGTGTGTGTGTGTGTGTGTGTGTGTGTGTGTGTGTGTACTTTGCAACTTTGCAAGGGGAAATGAACAAGATATCTTCTACAAGTAAATTTTCATAAAGTAAGTGCTTACTCAAATTTTACCTGGATCAGCAAATAAGGACAAGCCAGCCCAATCCAAACATAAGGTATGCAAGTACCAGGGGGAATACATGAATTAAATTTAGTAGGTAGATTCATTTCAGTTGTGCTTTTACCCTGGAGGATAGCTTCTTACATTTTTTACCAGATTAAGCATATCATTACTGGGACACTGGACAGCCATTATATTTTAGTAACTGCTCCTGTGCTTCTCTTGTGTGGGTGTTTTGTTAACAGACAGACTGTTTATTTTCATTTTCTTAGACACATAGATTCATAAATATTTCAATGCTATTGAGTCATATGACCATCTATGCCTTGCTTGTACCCTCCCTCAGGCTGTACCACATTTTTCCAGGAGGCCCATACAAGTCAATTCTGGAAGAAATTTATGAAAATCCATCCAGTTGTTTAGGCTATGTTTAAAGGCAGATAGTGCATCACACCTTAACCTGCATGAGAAGTTTATTCAACAGAGTATAGAGGTGTTAGGTTATAAACCACTTCTTTCACCATACTTCACTTATCTGTTGGTTGAGATTTAGGTCCCTGATTCTACTATTGCTGGAACCATTAGACTTACTGAGATATAGGAGGTTCAGGACAAATGGGTCATTAGTGGCACTGTAAGAGACACAGAGATCTTCCCCTCAGATGTTTGTAAAAACACTGAATACAGGGATAAATCTATCATCCTCTATTGATAGTGCAGAGACTTTATAGGCCGGTAAGTTTTTTTTTTTGGGGGGGGGGTAAAAACCTTTTGGCTTTTTCTAATTGTTTTATATATATATATATATATATATATATATATATATATATATATATATATATATATATATATATATAAACATCGAATTGTCATAAGATTAAAACTCAAAACACTGAGACCATAACATTGAAAACCCAAAATACTGAAAACCCAAAACAACAAAAACTCAAAACACTGAAAGTGTACATCATAACATAGAAAACTGCAACTCACTTGTAAATAACATCCCCTCCACCTATAACAACACCAAACTAAGAAACACACTTTTTACTAATTTACCCCCCACACCCCCTGTAAATATACTAACTCCAAGATCACGCTACACTGTAAAAAAGTTAATTTCCTAACCCCACTGTGACATGATCACCATACACAATGTAAACATATGGATGTGTTGCTTTCATGGAAGTTAAGTTGATGGTCTGAGAAGTGCTGGGAGAAGTGAGTAGAGGAAAAAGTGTTTATTTCACCAATCTGTATATGTTTTTGGGCCATATAGGTAAGTGATTTAGACAGTCCCCAGGATTCGTGAAGCTCGGCGCAAGGCCGGCATTAGACTTGCGCCAACCATGTGGCGTGTAGATGGTGCAGTAGCGCCATATGCATATTAATGAAGGCGCGCTGCCGCCACAGTCACGTGCATAGGAAATGAGCGCGAGTGCATGGGGCATGTCGAAGTGCCGCACGGAGGTGTGGAAATGTCAGCTGTTGACGTGCAACCTAAAATGCTTGAATATAACAATCTGCCTGCAATAGTAATCACACCTGTCAGTGTCCGTGGATACTGAAATGTATGCAAAGCATGCAAGACAGTTCTTGCGAACACAAAATTAAGAAGCAAACACAAATGCATGTTAGCGAATATCGAGTCTCCAACCCTCGAGCAAATGACATGTAAAACCGTGTGCCCGTATTCTAATGCAGTGTAGATAGTCATACCAAGTGGAAGTGAAACACATCATGTTAGTGCGGCGCCAATAGCTGCATCTAGCCCAATGGTCAGGGTTATCACCTGTCCCACATTGTGAGGGATAGTGCACAGCTGGGCAGTTGTGTCCATACCAAAACCATTATAAATGTAAAATATCCTGTGAACGTATGACATAATGTCCCACATCGCATGTAATAGTCACATACAATAGTTATTTCTGTATGTAACATACCACATGTTACAAGAAATAGAATAAGCAAGTAAACGAAACAGAAGGAGCATATAAACTGCTACAACAATAAGCTAACATGTAGGCATAAAACAAAAGTATTATCCGTAGTACTGACCATGGGTATGTGTTGTCCTGTAAAATCTGATTTGTGTCCAGAATATATCCCATCCTGGCCATATGAAAAGGTGGCAACCCTACCAATGGTCAGAGCATTCGGCCAAAATCCGCCCATATGCAGTCCAAGCCATTCTTGTCAGGATGTGTCAAAGTTGAATGGGTATTACCCGGGTGTACCTACCATGTCATGAAAGATAAGTACTTGCGTGTACCGATGTGCATGATGTACAGCATGTGGAAGGTGAAAAATGCCAGAGTAGTCCTCATAACCATACAGGTACCTGACATATGTAGTGTATGCAATGTGTTCCCTTGACCATGCCATGGGCCATCAACCAGAGAAGGGATGGATGGATTGTCAGGAATATGTGTGTGGGGAGGATGGGTAATGGTATAATCCACAAAGGCGAGACTGTGTTAGATGCACAATAGGTGAACTGGAGATGTATGAGGGAGCAGCGGGTGAATCAGAAAGAAACACAAAGAGCAAGCATACACATCCACCATACAACCTGACAGGCTATACTGTAGAACACAATCACACAAACATATGAATATTAAAATGTGCGATACACATGTACAGAAACATCACTGGCACATACCCACAGAATGGTCTGGATGGAACTGGGCCATCCAAATGCAACACACTTGGATGCATAATTGAATACCCATCATCCCCTCCACAGCACACAACCCACCCCCATTCCTGAAAGTCCACCAAATCCAGCCATACTCGGGCTACTAGCTTGGCACAGCCATATCTACACATAGTGACCACTACTCATATGTAGTAGGCAGTGTCACCCTAGGAAGTGTCAGGATTGCAAACTATATATCCCTTGCATGTAAAACCCTAACACATTTTCATAAATCCAAAAGAATGGACGGTCATTGTCTTGTTCAATTTCTGGATATCCCTCATGGGATAAGTATCCTGTGTAAACATCAGACTTGGTATCATGACACAATGTCCAGTCCTGTAGACATCTGGACACAAGTTGTATGTGCAGTAGTGGTTCACGAGACTGTTCAGCCTCTAGACGGTCATGCAGAACCTACTACCCAGGATCAAACACCTGCCCGTGACGCACGTCTCCCCACATGAATTATCAAGAGAATATATTGTACACAGTCACATAGTGGCACTTGGAAATAGGGTGATTAAGGCGCTGACATAAACAGGGTACCTCCTGACCCACTGTGTGAGGGACAGTCACTGTTTGGGTAGGTGTGTCCTGACCAAGAATGATACAATGGCAAATGTCCTGTGGTTGTAGGAAATAGCTATGTACCATACTTCATGTAACAGTTGCCTAAAACAGTTATTTCTGGATGTAAAATACGTAAATCGTACAAGAAATAGAAAAAGCAACTAAAGTGCTACAGGGATAGGCTCTCATCTAGGAAAATAATGAATGTTCTAAACCCTGTACTGATCGTGGGTATGTGTTGTCCTAAACAATCTGGTGTGTCCAGAATATATACCATCCTGCACATATGAAAATGTGGCAACCCTACCAATGGTCAGAGCATTCACACAATAACTGGCTAGCCTCTTAATCACTCACAAAACCAGTGACCTTTGGAGGAAAGGTGTTGAATGACACTTGAATGACTAATGACAATAATTAAGAGTAATAGACACTTTTAACTGGAGAAAATAAGTATTAATACATATGGCTCTGAATCTGTCAACATGTTTCAAGTTAATAGTATTAATATTGTAGAAGTGTCCGTGATTGTCCCTGATTTGTCATTGCCTTGTCCCTGTCACTGTTGAAATTAGTCCCTGTGTATTACAGAGGTCCATACACATATGTACACCAACCAGCTGTCACATTTGTTGACAGTACTATTGCATACCTGTAGTGAATTCATAAGTGATGTCCAGAATAATATTCATCGTATATATGAAGGAATGAAATAGTCAAATGTGAAGGGAAACACCAGTGGAAACATATATATATATTTATGGATAGATAGATATGTGTGTATAGATAAATATCCACAGACATAAAATAAAGAAATATATGCAATTATATATATATATATATATATATATATATAAAATGAACACCGAAAGAAGAAAGCATACACAAGGGTTGTGAAGGGAATCTAGAGCAACTAAGGTATTATATAGTGCTTGCAGCATATGTCAGATAAAGCTGCCCAAGAGTGAGTAGAGCACCGCTATTCACACCAGAGGCAGGGTTATACCAGTGGCCATAATATCGTTGAACTGCTATGTCAACATTACACACAGACGGAATGTATTTCATGTTGTGACCACCTACACTTGTAACCCGCAAATGTTTGCAATCCATAACACCAGGAAAGGCACGTATGTGCAAATATAAATGGAGGGAGACCCTGTGAATACACGAGGCAGTACAAAATGTGTGTAGGGCCCCTAATGCTCTGGAGAGGGCAATGTGTAAAGGTGTGTCATGGCTGTGATATCAGGTGGATAATGGCTGATACTCATGGAAACTCAACACGGGTGGGCTGGAGAAATTATGGCTATACGATTATGGACACAGGAGTGCCAGGGTTGGTTGCGCCGGTTGCAATGGAGCAGCCTGTGTAGGTCAGCTAGTACGTACATGCAATTCCCAGCTAGAGCGTCTTCTGCATGGAGACATCTGTGAATGGGCGTACCTACGTTGAAGGTTGTGCGTCAGGGCTGGCAACTCGGCACGTAAAACCTATCTGGCAATCATTAGCGGACTGGAGTTCCGCTGTGGCGACCCCTAACCGGGAAAAGCCGAAAGACACAACAACATGCAGACATCAATATGTTGACGTACATTCTCTGTAACACATGCACTCCATTTATTAACATAAATAATATGAATGTGCACAGAAACAAAGAAACAAATACAGTAGCAGGAATAATAGGCTGTGCAGACGAGGAATAGGTCAAATGACACTGTATCACATCACACTTATCAGCGGTACTCCATACATGAACAAAGTGCGGCACCTGTCCACTGTATAACATGCTGTATACTGATTACAAGTTAACCGGAGTGAAGTGTCAGTGTCATAATGACTAAGGCAATAGTATGCTGTTGAAGCAGAGATAAAAGCCAATATGCATGTGTAAGTGTGTTTGTCCAGGAAATGTATTGGTAAACGGACACATAGATGTATATATATATATATATATATATATATATATATATATATATATATATATATATATATATATATACACATACAACATTTATTGATATATACACATATACACACAAAAAAATATATATGTCATTGTAGATATACACATGTACATAACTAGGTGACTTTACAGCAATTACGGGTAATATATGTTCAAACCAGGCATATGTTACTGGGAGGTCCAATAAACAAATGTTTACCTCCCACACTGCCCAGCTAGGCCAGTCAGACATGCAGACAGGCAATAAAGATAAATATACTGCTGCTTTCCAAACCACCTGCAGGAAAGTACCAGTGGGAGAGATCTGCAAGGTCTACACTTTAAACATGGACCCCCGTGGTCCCTTGCGGGACACCAAAAATTCACTTTATGTGTGAACCCTTGGTTATCGATGCGAGCAGGATGTAGGTGTACATGGAACAGTAGGTTGTGCAAGTGTAATAACACATGGGTTGACAAAATGTACGACATGTGTCCCGAGACGGGGAGAGTGGGCAATGTGTAGGGGTGTGTTCATACCCCAGCTGCACTCACAGTAAGTATTTATCATGAGTGCTGTAGAGGGGTGTCAGGTAGGTGAATCATGGGTATGCAATAATGGGCCGAAGTGTGCACATGCTGGTTGGCAGAGATGTAGTAGGCCCACCCAGTGGAAGCAATTACGATTCCTATGTGGGCATAGCAGACGCCTATACCTCCCAAACCTGAAGAGCACATCTACTGGATAGTCCATAAACCACTGGGGGAACACATAGGGACTATATCAGTGCCGTGTACCCGATTAGCATGGACGTCCATATTTATGAATCAGAATGTAATACAGTCCAACTAAACACTTCCAGAACTAGTGATATTAGGTGGACAGGTGGCGGAATACAGGTAATGACAAATGACAACATGTATGAGTCATAAACAGCATCTACCTCGACAAACGTGAATGAATACATATGCCCTGTGACTGTCAATGTGTCAGGTTAATAGAACCAATCATCTGAATGTGTCCCTTAGGGTGTTATCTAGTGTCCCTGATACAGTGTTCATTCTCCCCCATTGGTATGTGAGGTCTGCTAGTGACGGAAAGCGCATATTCCACCGACCACCTTAGGTAGATGATAGCATAATAGTTTGGGATTACCACCTGTTCACCTTTGTGAGGGACACACCACTCTGGGCAGTTGCGTCCTGCAAAATGAATGTTACGGCACTTGGCCTGTGATTTCGGGAAAGGAGGTCATCTATTGTGTGTAGTGGTGTCATAAAATGGTTTTGTTGTATCAGAAACAGCTACATGTTATAGGAAACAGTATTAGCAACTATAGTGCTACAAGAATAACCTTAACGTATGCAAACCGGTGAAGTAGTCAGTTTACTACTGGCTGTGGGTATGTGTTGCCTTGCCAAATGTGACAGCTCTACATATAGGTCCTATAGGGCTGCCACCTTTCCAAATGGCTAAAGTGGGACCTGTTCTGTAGAAATGTCAGACATACCAAGCCAGAACATACCTACAGCCATGCATAGTACAGAAATATACATATTAGCACAAATCAAAGCTTAGTCTAGCAGCAGTCAAGTTGCTTATGCTACTTCACATAACATATCGATGTGTCATGTATACAATAACCGTTACATGCAACTATTACAGACACGTAGAATATAATAATGTCCTCTAATCAGGACAGTTGCTATGGCTAGAGTTTTCTCGCATAACACATATGCCTAATGAGGGACTGTCCCATGCAAAGTGGGAAAGTTGTTACTCCTAGAGTCTCAAGTCGGCCAATCTAAAAGGTGGAAAACCTACAATAGGTATGCGGTAGCATGACCCGGCAGAGAGATGCATTTCCCAAAAAACATTTACATGTCAGCATTGCAGAGTATTGGTTCTCATTTATCAGCCAGATGGGAGCAGATTGTATGAGGAACATGCATATAATATGATTATGTCACTGGACAGGCTGCCGATTCTGTACAGTCGAATGCCTGCCGTCGCCTAATGGTTAGACATACCTGATACTGTAATCATGTAGTCCGATGTAATAGGCAGCACAAGGGATCGCGCCCACCCAGTGTGAGTGACAAATGTAAGCACAAATGTCGGTGCACGTGCAAGTGAGTGAGCGAGCGGGTGTAAGCGTGTTTGTCTACCAGTATGCCAGTATTGCACTGTTAAAGAAATGTGGAGTCTAAACAAGTATAAGGAGCTGTAACCAGAGGTCAGCAGTGCTTAACACCGTGCAAACCCACGCACAACCACTCCCACCTGCTGGAATGTGCCTTACCCACTCTGTATCCAAAGGCATCGTTCTGGCCGCAAACAAAGAACCATCCTTTGCACATGTTGGTAGCAATACCCTGCGCACACAGCTCATATGAATTACCAATACACCATGGCATATGTACAGACAATAGACAGTACCACACACATACCATACAGCACAGTCATCCAACAGTATAGCAATGTACTGGCAGATATGTCCAGACTATTGGTGTTTGCAGACCTGGCCGTCCTGTGTTTCAGTGGGTGAACATGCCCAGTATGACTGTTATGCATGTTGTCGACTGACATTACCGTCATACCTTCAGGTGTTTGAGCATGCCAAGTATGGTCAACTGGATCATATGTGTCACATGTCCAGATAGTCAGTACTGTGGTGCCGACCCCTGCGTTGTACACTGACAGGTGGCATGCTGTGTCTGCAGGGTAGCTAATGGTCATATGGCATTGACTGTTGCTACATTTCTGCACAGCGTGGAGGGACATCCAACTGTATCCACAGTCTTACACAGCACCAGGGGCGGAGCACATGACTCTCACATGTGTACGTTGGAAGGGGGCACAGCTGACATTTGTACACATTTCCTACTACTGTACTAGTATGCCAGGTACTCCATTTCAGTGTGTGGACCTACCTAAATTGCTAGTTAGAGGCATACCAGTGTACATCAGATCCTAGCTTTAATTACCAGCATAGTGGTTTCAGACGTCCTAGCCTTCACAAACTACATCCAACTACCTGGCCTACTGTAGTCTGTGTGTGTGTCGGTGGGGGTTGGGGTCATTCATTGGGCATATCCAGAGGCCATTGTATAGCATTTGTCTGTATTGGTCTACACCTGTCCTGCTGTATGAGACTTGTGTGGGCTGTATGGGCACACGTGATGTTCAGCCCATAACCTGCAGTGGGTTAGGACACCCTGTGTACTACTGGCTACTATTGTGACCCTGGTATGTGCTACAGATGTCATGGTGCCACTATGGATGTGTACTGTCTGTTGCCCTAACAGTTGGCCACCAAATTCCCTTGTATGCTCACAGCCATACCATAGCTACAGGTAAATACACATTATAATACAACTGCCAATTGGTAGGTCGATTGACTTACCTTGGGGGTGTTGCAGACCTGAGGATGGTGCTGGAGGGCTGCCTATGTTGGATGCACACAGTGCACTTCCTATACATGGCTGAGCACAGGTAGTGTCATGTTTGGTATCCATTGTACTGTCTGTGCGAGTCAGAGAGGGTGAAATCCCTGGGTACCTACTGTGTCAGTGCATATGCCATGTGTTGCCTCTTTGCCAAGGGCAGGTCATACTGTGCACGCCCATTTCTCCTACTGGGCCCAGCTCAGGTAGTTCCTCCTCCAAGTCACACTGTGCCTGTACAGGCCTTGGCATTGGTGGGGGGCTGAGTGGCCCTGCCCCATGCCGTTCCTGCTGCAACTGTTACCGCAGGATCAGATTGTGTAGCATAGCACATACCATAACAGTTTGGGTGCATGTAGCTGGTGAATACTGCAAGGCTCCACCAGATGTGTCCAGACACTAGAACCATGACCTGAGCATCCCAAACACATGATCAATTATATGTCTTGCCTGTGCGCTTGCCTCATTATGGTGTAGTTGTTCAGGTGTGTGTGCATTGCTGATGGGTGTCATCAGCCACAACTCCAGTGGTTACCCAGCATCCCCTACTAGAAGACTGTAGGGGATGTCCATATTGGCAAAGGTGTGGTACAGCTGCATCAGATGCCATATATCGGAATTGTCATAGCTTCCAGGGCAGACAGCACACACATTCATTTTAATGCCCTGGCCATCGCATATGGCCTAGCTGCTGGAGGGTATGTCCCTGCAGTTAATGTAGGCCCTACCCCTCTCACCGGGAGGTACTTTGATGCATATGTGCATGCAGGCTATAGCACCCAGTACCCCAGGGTAGTCAGCCATTTGGTGGAAGAGACGCATATTGCTGGTCAACAAATCACGTGTGTTGAATACATGTACATGCTCAATGGCATGTGGTGACATGGCGTCTGTGAACTGGTGCAATAATGTGGATGCAGATGCCTGTGAGATCCCAATGATATCCTCAATTGTGCTTTGGGAGGTACCTGTGGCTAGTATACCTAGGCCAACATATACCTTGGCATCCACTGGGATGGGTTTCCCTCGGCCTGTTCGATGTGTCAGGTGTGGCTGGCACAGCTCAACAAGCTGCTGTAGGAGGTCTCTGTCCACCCCATAGTGCTCCACTATCTCCAGCTCATGTAGCCCCTGGTAAGTTACCCTGGGTCTGTAAAGTCTTATGTCACCTCACTAAGGGTTGTTCAGCAGCATTCACATCCTCACCACCCTCAGCCTCCTGCACATGTTGGTCTATGTTGCCTGCTGCAGCCCTTCTCATTTGGTTGGACTGTGTTGAGAAATGTCCCCGCATGTATACACCGGTGGTGTAGAGTGTGGAAGAAACCTGTGTGTATGGTGCTTGCTCACTTTACCGTAGTGTTCTGGGGTGGGCTGGCCATGTAATCTGCTGATTGTGCTAATTATCACCTGTTTGTGCGGCCTGTTCACCTTGACTACTCCACTACTGCTGTTGTCCCTCCCAATTTCACTAGGCAGGTATAGACACACCCCTAGCTTAGGCGTGCTAAGGCAGGAGCAATCCCGAGGCACAGATCTCCAATGTACGTACAGTATGCCTGAACCCCCTCCCATGCTTTCACCTATATTCGAGCCCTGCACCTGGCTATCTACACACATACACTCTTGGGATCTGCATCACACCCTGGGGATAAACGGGATTCACTATTGTCAACCTCATTTGCATAGTATTGTCTTCTAATGCATAGTTATATGACCCATACTGACCCTCCAAATTAATAACCACTGCTTACTGTCACTCAGATCCGTACACAGCTGGTTAAAGGTGCTTACTATCACCGTATTCGATGTCCCTTGGTCTTCCCAACAACAAAATAACCGGTCTCTACACAACTAGAACCCGGGACCCTGCACACTACAGACAATGTGCTTTACCACTAAGCCATGGCAGATATACATGCATCTGATGTGATCACGTACAGATCATCCAGCACAAACATTCAATAGTGCTAATGTCCACATACATATATGTATATATCTATGTCTATCTATCTATCTATCTATATCTATATCTATGTATATTATATATCTATATATCTATATATCTATATATATATATATATATATATATATATATATATATATATATATATATATATATATATATATATATATATATATATATACATACACACACACATATACATATACACACATATGTAGATATTGCATTTATATCACAACAGCAGACCACATGACACCAAAGCATTAGACAAGAATGAAAAGGAAATCACATGTGCCACCTGCATTATGTAGTGGTGTTACTATCAAGGCAAGTGTGTTTCATTGCGTCACATGGGTCAGACTGTATTAAGGGTAAGAGTAGGGCTGCTGACATTTACTCACCAGACCTATTGGCAAATATGTGTTGACAACCCAGTGTCGTGGGCGATTATCACATTTGTGGACACTATATAGGAAAGCAACAAAACACACTCAACACATCCTGAAGCTAGCCACCCACACATAGGATGTGACTGCCAAACACACACACCTGTCATGCCTTGGAATTGAGCACCTACCTGTCTATTCTATCACACTACAGTATTACGTAGTTACAGAATGCACTACCAAGATTACTTGATCACAGTACTCCCAGAGCCTTACTTCTAGGTGGATGACATCATCAGCAAAGGCAAAGACACCGATGGGGATTGTATGGAGAGTGAGCAGTCTAAAAGCATCACTCTGTCCCCAGGTAGCTGGAAACACACACACACAGCAGGGCTGGGATTAGAACATAGATCTAATGACCTTATCACACTACAGCATTATGCAGTTACAGAACACGCTACTGAGATTACTGGATTGCAGCACTCCCATAGGCATACTTCTAGGGGGGTGACATCATCAGCAAAGGCAAAGATGCCGATAGGAATTGTATGGAGAGTGAGCATTCTAAAAGCATTACTCTGTCCCCAGGCAGCTAGAAACACACACACACAGCTGGGCTGGGATTAGAACATAGACCTAACTACCTTCTCACACTATAGCATTATGCAGTTACAGAACGCGCTACCGAAATGACTGTATCACAGCACTCCCAGAGCCATACTTCTAGGTGGGTGACATCATCAGCAAAGGCAAAGACGCCGATAGGGATTGTATGGAGAGTGAGCAGTCTAAAAGCATTACTCTGACCCCAGGCAGCTGGAAACATGCAGACACATGGCAGGGCTGGGATTACACCATATACCTAACTACCTTATCACACTACAGCATTACGCAGTTACAGAACGCGCTACCGAGATTACTGGATCACAGCACTCCCAGAGGCATACTTATAGGTGGGTGACATCAACAGCAAAGGGAAATACACCAATAGGGATTGTATGGAGCGTGAGCAGTCTAAAAGCATTACTCTGTCCCCAGGCAGCTGGAAACACACACATTTGTCAGGGCTGGGATTAGAACATAGACCTAACGACCTTATCACACTACAGCATTACACAGTTACGGAATGCGCTACCGAGATTGCTGGATCATAGCACTCCCAGAGGCATACTTCTAGGTGGGTGACATCATCAACAATGGAACAAACGCCAATAGGGATTGTATGGAGTGTGAGCAGTCTAAAAGCATATTACTGTCCCAAGGCAGATGGAGACAAACACACGTCAGTGGTGTGAGCAGGACAACTGGCTATCTACGGAGCACTATTACAACACTACATAGATACGGGACGTGCCACAGACAGTACACCTTTCAAGACAGTCAATATGACCTTCTAGGAATGCAGACATCGACATGGATGCTGGCAGTTACGGTGTACATACCTGTGAACCAGTGTGTTCAATGTAGGAATCCATCCTGAAGTGGGGTATGGCCATCTGTTGCCTGGATGACCACTATCGCTATACAGGATTACAATGGTCATGCCCATACACAGAGGCACATAACCGACATAAGGTGTCACTGGGCATGCTCACACACTTAGTAGCACACGTCAGTTTGGAATGCACTATGTGTCCATCTACACAATGGCGTACTGGACATGCTCACACACTTAGTAGTGAAGGGCTGTCTTGTATGCACACAGATTCTAAACACGGAAGGGCACAGTGTGTCAATAGTCATCACTGTTAGCATGAACGCTGCACTACATATGTCTGACACCGGTCTTCTACACAACGTCTGCTGCTGTCCATCACCTTAGCTGTACCAATCTAAACCTGGCACACTAATACCACCCGTGGTGTTGTCCTGGCAGGAGTGGGTACTTCGCACATTTAGTACCATGCATCGACGAAGAACCTGAGACCAGGTAAACACCTACAGGACAACTGCATTGTATGTGTATGCTAAACAGTGCTAGATGTGTAGCATTCATAATCATAGCTGCCAATCTAGATCCAACAATGGGAAATACTGACATCTGTGCAGTGAGGAACACCTGGCATAAGGCACAGTTGTGCACAATAGCACTACCACCGTATACCTCAGATACAGACATGTGGGCCAGAAGACCATTACGGACCACTCCAGGTGTTAGTGTCCCCACTTTCATGAAGGCCACTCACATGCACTGACCAGTATACTCTCAAAAGCCATCACAGATGTGTCAGGTGCAGATCACAGTGGTAAATGCCACACTCTAGTATGTAGCCCTCACACATCACCATGTCCTTGGACCAACAACACACATCCATACATTAGTACAATACCATGTTACTCATGACCAGTGGACTGTACCTAGCTCTACAGCAACTGTGCAGACTACCCATGTACTGACAGGGTTCCATCATGTGTTATGCAATGCACTGATACCAATATTCATAACCAGGTCGGCTGTACACATAACAGGGGCCCTGGGTCTTATACAGCTGTAACAGATAACTGTTGCTGTAGACCAGACAACACACTCATGTTTGGATATGACATACATGTAACTGCCATGGATATGTACATGCCCCACACACACACACAACACATATGTACATACCATAGCTATTGCTGTCCTTCATGCAGACACATGGCTACAGTGATTACATGCATGAACATGGAAGGTAGGTCCATGGCTGTTGAATGCTAACAGTACATAAGGTAGCAATGTTGACTGAGTTAACATTCCCTCTGTACTGGTTACTCATGACAACTATCATATCATACAACAGTCCATGTGTCATGTATGTCATCACACATGTCCACCAACTGCAATACTTACAAATATGGCTACATAACAGGAATGTAGGACCTATACTCATGTACATGTAGTGGTGTGCATTCAGCTACCATGCATGTGCAGTAGCTGATGTTTGCAGTTCATCTGTGTCTTACTACAGCATGCAATTGCAATGCAGCCCCATCATTGACACCTGTATATGGTGAAATACTGACAATACGGTAAGATGTACATCAGGTATGGATGGATGTGTGTACATAAAGTGGTGGGCCACCTTTGCAGATGGATGTTTGCCGAAGACAGCTCACAGGTGTGTCACAAGCCATCCGACCATAACATGTGCAAACAGTAAGCTATGTTTCTGTTAATTGAAGGTGAAGACATACAACCTACACAGCGGTCAGGGTGTCACTGACTGTAAATCACTTGACACCTGTAACACTTAAGTCCTCCCGTGTGCATATAGCAGCACAATTGCCAAAGGTAGCGTCGGTACACATTGTAATGTGTGCAACACTGCTGCATGTCTGTCAGACGTATCATAAGATAACAGGTGTTTGATTCACAGTACTGCCATGTGTGTTTGCTTGTGTGACCATATATGCCATGTATGGTGGGGAATACATCCCAATTGTTACACACCCCTGTACACTGTTGCAGAGATCTGTACATACTGCAGTGTAGAAAGCAAGACATAGGCAGGGGTGGTGTGTGTATCACACACATGTTAGCTATCTGTATGTGCATGATATTTGTGGACTCCAGTGTGTGTATGTATGTATCACTGTCTGGTGCATGGAATGAGGATGTATGCTACCATTGAGAACAGATAGGGCCCCTTACCCCTCAAGGTGATGCAATCTACTACTCTGTTGATGCCGTCAGTCTTAGGCATTACTGACTACCTGTACATGTTCATTCTCTGTGTCGCATCATGTGGGTGCACAGTACTGTAATGGTGATTACCACATAGGCAGGGGTCCTCACCTCAACACTATCAAGTGTGTGGTATAGTGTCATTGACCCCGTGAGTATGGGCGTGTTCCTGTGTGTGTCTGTGTATGTCTGTGTGTGTTCTCATCCTGTAATGTGAAAGTGTATTACTGCTACACAGTGAGGCCTCATGCTATCAACTGGCCCCAACCCTTGACATCAGCTAGACTGCTGTGTAAACCCCCTGCACCATGTAGCTGTACCTGTGATGTCACCCGGTATGGATGTCACGTCTCTAGCCACTGTAGCCTAGTACACAGCTCACATGCTCCTGTATCAGTAGATATGTAGAGATCTTTGGAATGTCAGCCTTTCTAACAGTGAGGTTGAGGCTACGTATAGCATGCTGGTATTGCCATACATGCCTGTGAGTACTCCACATTTACACATGTGAAACTGCAAACACTGGTACTTAATGGCACATGCAATAAGACCTTAAGGAGGGAAGCAGGGCATCACTACTAACATGCTATTACTGTTGTTACCAAGACACATACTGTGAACATAAAACAATGCATTCTAACTGCAAACACTGTTATGTAATGGCACATGCAATTAGACCTTAAGGAGGGATGCAGGACATCATTACCAACATGCTGTTACTGTTGTTACCAAGACGCATACTGTGAACATAAAACAATGCATTCTAAACCTGTACTACATGGTATGTCTGCTGCGTGTCAACACTACACAACAATTGTAATATACACTTATCTGTCTACTCTGTTCACCCTGTGCATCAGACAATATGAGCATGTTCTTGCACCGATGGTGTGGATGAGAGGGATGTGGCACAGGCATCATCATATGCACAGGGTGATAATGTTTGACAGGGGCCTAGGCTGCACCAATGGATGACATCATGTGTGTGGGTTAGGGCCTGTGATCTAATTGGATATGTGTGGTTGTTATGCATGTGGGTGTTGCGGTGCCCTACAGATGTTTCTGGTGTGTGCGTGTATGTGTGCACACAGTTCTGCCATGTATTCGGCGTACACAGGGGTATTATTGACAGCTCCAGATTGTACAGACCAGGATTTACAGCTCACTGTGTCCGGCCACATGACCCGTGCCTGCCAGGGGTTGCACAGGCACTACCAGACAGAGGAAAGATTGGGTACTGTCCGATGACACATGTCCACTGGAACCATGTCCCCGCTGGGACCATCCAGGGCCATGTCCATGTGACCTGCTGTGTCCTGGTGTGGACAGCACAGCACCAGCTGCACTGTTGCTGGTACCGGCACCATGGGAGTGGGCATGTGAGGTAGCTCGTTGGCGTAGACCTGCACCAGGTGGTGTAGCTGGCCTATGTCCACGTGGCCTATGCCTCACTCCTACCAGATGTTCCAGCACAGACAGCTCACACTCGCGGATTGCCATGCCACTGTCAATGATTCCAAAAATATCACCCAATCACCTGTCCAAAACATCAGGAATCTGCTGTTGAGCATTTCCAATGCCTGGATGTTGTCATTTAAAGAACAGATAGCAGCCCTCTGAAGCCTCTGCCCTTCTCTGTTCTGCCATTCAGCACATGCCTGTGCCGCCATTACAGTCTGAAACATGTGTCTGGTGACACCAGCTGCTGCGCTCTGTCGTGCAGGAGCATGTCGGCCAGAGGTCCTCCTACGAGCAGCACTGGCCACATGCCTGTGTGGCACATCTGCAGTCATTTCACTGACACCATGGTGTGAAGACACACCTTCCGTAGCCACCACACGTTCCTGTTCCAAGCTAACACACGGTAACTGTCCTTCCTCTATGACCACTGCTGATGGGGTATGTGTTGGCCTGAGAACTGTGTGCGGGGAAGAGGGGGATATTGGTGAGATGGCAACCAATGGCACAGATTCAGCCCCTGACAATCCTGCCTACACCTCAAGCATATGTTCATCACTGCTAGAGTCTGTGGGGACACTGACATCAGATGGATCGCAGGAGGGTAAAGCACCTACATCACCTGTGAAGGCAAACAAAGACTCTACATTACAATAGAGACAGACACACACACACAGACCCACACAGAGACACACACAGACACACACAGACAACCATGCATGTGATATGACAGAAGGCATGCAGCATGCATGTGATACAGCAGACAACATGCAGCTCAGACATTAATAGTGTTAGTTAGCATACATCCCTGGGTTGCACACAACAGCAAGCATGTGTCATAGCAGAAGCCATGCTTTTCACACAATCATGGTAGTAAGCATGCATCTCTGTGATACACCATGTGGACCAGCACATGTTATCAGTACACATGGCTGATGTGAGGCATATGTCCTTGACATTAACATGTAGTATGACATGTAATCTGCTGATGTGTGCATTGACATGCATACATGTTTGATACAGTGGTGTCCTGACACATGTACAGCGGTGTAATGGTGTCACATTGCAGTGTTGTCTGTATGCCCTACAGATAGAATGCACTTTTAGAAGATGTGCATGACCATTGAAGGGTAGTATGAGGCGTCTATATTGCTATACAATGTGAAGTACAGATACAGTGCCATTGCATGGAATCATGAGGTGTCTCTATTGCTATACAGTGTGAAATACACATACAGTGCATAGCCATGACTGGATGCATACACAATACATAAATACTGTGGATTGTGACCCACGTCGCTGAGGTGTATACACACTAAACCATGCTGTGTCATGTGTGACAGGTCACCGGAAGACATACGGATGACACCCCTGCACAACTGCTAACATTTCTTAGCTGCCTGGCAACCGTGTCCACACATGGCAGACTTGTCAATACACCGTGTCCCACATGACATTTATGTACCACACACACATTAGGTGCATGGCTGACAGTGATGTCCAACAGCAGCAAGGGAAATGTATGGTATCTCTGGCCTGATGTGGTGTCTGTGTATGTATGTGGAAGCAGTACAGGTGACTATTGTCATGCTGTGACACAGTCATGATGTTCAACACATCTTATGTGGTCGAATTAAGTGACACCTCCACAAGCTGTGCACAGGCTGTTAGGATGTCCAGTGTTCCACATCTACTATATAACCATTCAACAAAGGCTATAGTTGGACCATGTGTAGACAATGTGCAACAGGGTGTACACACATACACATCACATCTACTGTGTGTTACTACATGCCTCTGGCCATCCTCCATGGCCATGTGTGAACATACGTTGGCCAAATGTGTGTGATGGCCGTCTATCTCACATGTCTGTGTTGTCCCATATGACATACACCCATAGATGCCAGATACTCCAGTGTCCACAGGGTTATGCAGACAAAGGGTTATATGTTTGGTATGTGTGGTATGTTTTATGGGATAGTGAGACAATGTTGCAGCCGGACCACTACATGTCTGGGACATGTCAGATGGCACATCACAATGTCTGCACTCATTGCAGGGACACATTCCACAATGGTGAATCATGTGGGCCGCCCATATCCCAGCTCACTGTGTAGTACTGTTTGCGTACTCCACATGTGTTGTTCTGATGTATAGTACATATTCCTACATTGAACAATGCCTCCACTGTTGTATGCACAGCTGTCCACACATCTAGCAATGACAGTTACTGTGGTTTCATGTTGGTGTTTCATTTGGTTTGTATATATTGCACATGGGTAGGCAGTGTGATTGATGAAAGATGCGACCTGTATATCGTGACTGGACCATACATTATGTGTACATGTCTTAACTGACCACATGGCAAATAGATCTGTGCATTCACATGCCTGATATTGATAACTGTCTCACCTGCAACGGCCTGCTGTCTCTGCGGCATGCCAGAAATACCTGTATAGGGGTGACACAGCAGTTTGATCTTTATCCATGACTAAATAGTAGCTACAGGGTGCACTGTACATGTTAACACATTCGCCAGTACAATAGCATATACTATGGAGTATGCACATGTGTGCATACACAGGGTAGCATACTATAGTATGCGGCATGTGTGTAAACATACCTTGCATATGATGTTACATTACATATTGTACAGTGACACATGCGACTAAATGGGATATAATATTTATATGTGCAGTAGTGACTTACCAGGCAACTCCAGGCTCGGTGGTTGGGAGACACCCACCTCCACGATGGCAGCTAGAGTTTGTAGATGCTGTTCTGATGGGGTCCCCAGGCTGGCCAGTAGCTCCTTGGTAGGTGTGTATGGGGGCTGGGTTGGTGGCCCACCACCTGTTCTACCTTGTTCCCTGGTGATTGCATTGGCACGCTGTTTCGCATGTCGGATCAGGTCCGTGCAGTGTCTGTGCACCTGCTGGTAGGTGCGGTTATGGCCACCCACATCATTAACCCTCCTGTGAAGTTCCTGCCACAGGTCATCACGCTGCTGGGCATGCTGTGGCACATGGCCGAACAATATCTCATAGTTATCCTGGAGGTATGGTATGAGGGCATCATCCTCCAAGCGGCTATATGCCAGCAGTCATGATCGAGGCATTATCTGGAAGACATAATGATGGAGACAGGTCACAGCATCTCAGAGATGTAGAGAGATAAGCTGCACATACATGTGTATTACATTTAGTACATATGAACAGTTGTCTTTGCAAATCATCATGACACTGACACGACTGACATGTTTGTGTCACACACATGTAACACCCGATGGGGATTGGATATTATCACCATATATGTGTGTCATCTCATTACATTGCTCATACTCCATGTGAATGCTGTCTTGATGTGGGCATGTCTGTTTGCCTGTGCCAGTGTTCTTACCTATTAGCACATGCCTGGATGTGTGCACATTAATGCTGTTGACCTTGATGCTGTGTATATGTCACATATCATCACATTCACCGACTTAACGGACATGGGCAGTGACAATGCAGACATGCACACAGAAATGTTTACATGCATGTGTTTTGCCATATACATCTACAGGGCACTGTACAGCAGTTCAACATCCTGCCACGTATCGTGTGTGCTGCACATGTGATACACATGAGACAATGGCTAGCCGGATGGTATTCACAGGGATGGTTATCAACTATAGCATGTACGGCCAAGATCATGTAGTAGTGTGTATGCCCTGGGCCATGTATGGGCATAAGATGTAAGGTTTACTAGCTGTATCTGACAGCCATGTTCTCACCGACAGGTGAATCAGTGCCACATTACTGATCCAGACAGTTAATGATACATCTACCATGCGGTCATCGCACCATGTATGACAGAGATGACATGTGCAGCTTTGCTGGGCAGGGTTGCATGGTATGGCAGGAGTATGTAACATGTATGGCACAGGGATCTGTCCAGCATGTGGCGACCTTTGTACTAGAAAGGTGGCTGTCCATGATGTATGTCTTTTAGATCAGGATATGTACATGTAGCATGTCCAACATCACAGTGTTGCACATGTCTTTATGCAGGGTAGGCAGCATGCTGCATAGTGGAGATGAGGATTGTGAAGGCTGGTTTTGCCCATCCAAGCATGGTCAATACCCCTTAAAGGTGATATGTGATCCGATATTGGTCACTTGAGTGCTGAGTATGGCTGTCCACTGATCTCCATGCTCATGGATGGCACCCTGTCATGACTTGGGTTGCCTCTTATGACTACCTAATAGGCTTGGTGATGTCACTAGCTCAGGGAGGTAAACTACACAGCATCATCCCTTACACACAGTGTCCATAATGTTGACCGCTGCCTAGGTGGTAGTTAATGGGTACAGGGTTATTAACATAGCGGTGACAATGCAATAAGCAGCTGTCAGATTGTGCACATATGTCACGCACCTCACCCACCAAGCCCATTCTGTATGTTGTCCACAACATTGAGTCAGCTATTGCTCCTAGGTCATGGCCATTCACATACTCACATATGCAGATGCATCCCATTTGTCTGTGTGGTATGGGCTACCATGACGGGGGAGTACAAAACATTAACCCTGTTTTACTGTAGCTGCCACTGGTGTGATATGCACATGTCACTCAGACACCTTTTGTAGTGTTGCTTCTGTCAACAGGCCACTGGTAGAACACTCCTGTGACATATGAAGGTACATCCAGTATACTGAGTGTAGGTGGAACACAGTATGGGTGATGATGTCCTATGACCTGCAACAGGTATGCTATGCAGTGTGAATTCATCCACACTGTCATCTACATCTGTACTGCAACATCTACGTTGATTAAGGTTCATAGACTTTCAGACCATACTCAGCAGGGTAATAGTGCAGTGCCTCCCATTATGAGTGGCATCTCCACTTTGTGGGTTGTGATAACTATTGGTGTGCTCCATTCAGTGTTTTCACAGACTGACATGAACCTATGTTTTACATGGAAGTGTATGTGTAGAGCAAACTCTTTTGCCATATGTGTATTATACGACCAGGGATTTGAACAGGTCACATGCAGCCGGAGTGCACCTTGTACCATCATAGTTATGGTTACAGGGCCTCTGTAGTGTTCATGGATATGTGATTGTGTACCTGTTGGGGAGGAAGTGAGTTTATGTTATCCAACACCCTATCTGTATTGCTTATTCATACTCAGCACTTGTTCAGAACATGTAAGCACTTCATGAGCTACTAATTACTATAGCACTCAATCCTACTCATTTCCTACAGGTAAACACTGTTTCTCCTTACATTTCCAGCTTGCTTACAGTACAACAGCTGTTGTACACACTTACCTCACATATCTTGTGAGGAATGATTGAATATACAGGCATGTCCAGGTGTCAATTACCAGTGTTATTGCCTGTCTATATGATGAATATGGGCAACATGAGGCAATATAGCAATTGTCTCATGTACACAGTCAATGCTCACCTCCTAACATACGACACTACAGCCTGTGGGAGATGCACATATGTAGCCATGCTGGAGATAATGCTTTCTCCAACCCAGACTAAATCTGACAATCATGTGGGGATGTTAAACATTTGCAGCACACCCCACTCATCACATAGTCTCACTAGATCTCCACCACCACAGGCCACACATAGTAAGACTACAACATTTGCGGAGCCTCTCTATACTAATCTGTGTAGGCAACAGAGACAGCCCCCATCACCAAATACAACACCAATTACTTATACCCACAGACTCATGTGTGCCCATCAACTACAGCCAATAGGGTGTTATAACATACCCAACACACTAGTCATAGGTGACTCTGTAGGCAGTCATACTGATGTCCCACTCAGCAGACTACACAAGGCGATAGTCACTTTCATCTGGCTGTCGGGTAACAGGATCCACAACATGACCTATGCACTCAGGTCACTTAACAAGAGGTACAATATGACTGTCATTCTCCACATTAGTGTGAATGCCCTGAGATGTAACTTCCTGGACTACATGTACAGGGACATGCAATAGCTCTCCGATCTTGTAGCCCAGGCAGGTATCGCCCAAGCCCTGAGAAGCATTCTGCATTAGTCCAGACTGATAACACAGTACAATGACATAATTATTCACTTCAACAGTTACCTATGCTTCTGGTGTCATTCCAAGGTACCCAGTATCTGTCTGCTTTGAATGACATGGTCGACAAACAACAATGCTTTGGCACAAATAACCTGCACATGTCAGCCCTGGGATTATGGATAACATCTAAGGCTCTTGCTGCTCCTATACTGCCTGTTTTAGACACATTTCAAATAACATATTCACCACCAGAACAGGTACAGGCAAGCAAAACCTGAGGGTAATGTTACTCAATGCTTGACATCTTCATCTCAAATGCACTCAGCCGAGGCACTCCTTATAATGGACCATTTCGACATCTCTGCAGTGACTGGGACCTGCTTCTAGGCTCTGGAGAGCACCCCTGCACTGACAGGCTATTACACAGACCACACCTTTCAGTCATGTAACCAGGACCGGAACACCCATGGCGGAGACGTGTCCATATTTCACAAGGATGTACACACCTCCATGCTGGTTGCTTAGCACAATGCATCAGAGGTAATCCAAGTGCAACTAACTGTGGCCAGAACTGCTATACAAATTGTAGCTTGCTACGGATTCCACACCATACTCCATGGTTAATGGCCCTCATTTCTTGGTGTATTGGAAAGTAAGGTTCAAACAGGAACTACTGATGTGAGACTGACACTACCCCACACTTAACTGTGGTACCTACTCATGTACCGACACATTAGGCCAACACTTTTGGGGATTCATAACCTCCAATCGGCTGGATCAACCTATACACACCACCACCAAGGCCAATATCCTAGGCCTGGACATTACCAACATGTGTGACTGGTGTTCCACACCTGGGGTTATCCCCTCGTTGGTCAGTTCCAAACGTATGCTAATCACCCTTGTTATCCACATCCCGGCACCACACCCTTCACAGAAAACACAGTACAATATTTCTACAAAGCCAACTTCAGGCTTCGTATGACAGCAGTAGTAAACGTCATGACACCCATGCAGATGGGCGATATAGTTACAAACGCTGAAACATTCACAACTGCACTTCATTAGCAATTACATGACTGCATGGATCATGCTATACCAAACAGAGCCATGACGGTACCCACCAGATAACGGACGCCACTCTCGGGGTCCACTGCCATGGGCATAATGTATGACAGAAGGAGGAGACTGTTGCAAAGTAGGGTACACTCCCATGGGTGGGGTAGCTCCCTGGTCAGCCTCAGTAAGAATCTGAGATCCCTTATCACATCCTCCGAAGCTAGCTACGTAAACATTACTGTGACACATTCCAAGGACTACCACTAAGCTTTATGGAGGTATGTCACTACTCTCGATGGCAATACCCACATCTGCTCTGACATACAATGGTTAGGCAGGAACATTACAGAACCGACTGATATTGGCAACATCCTGGCAGATAGGTTCAATGCTAACTTTACACCCCTCTCACCCTAAAGCACCCAAATATATACAGGAACAATGCAGAGTCCCTGCGGTCACAACTACACAGTTCAAACCTGCACTCTCTAAAGCCTGGAACACAAACTCCATGTGACCGTCCAACATCCCAGGCTGCGATTTACACAAACCTCAAAACGACATGGCTCCCCACTTGGGCACCAAATTCACTAATAGCCTTGTATCAGGCATTGTGGACCCTGAATGGCACACAGCAACAGTTATCACACTCCACAAAGGTGGTGCCACAATGGACCAGAGGAACTATTGCCCTATATGCCTGACTAGACTGTTCTGCAAGGCTATGGAGAACATCATCATGGAAGTCATTCACAGAGACATTGGTGGCCTCCAAACCTTTGATACCACCCAGGTTGTATTTGTTAGGGCCAGACCATGGCTCCTACACCTGATGGAGTCCTTTGAGACAGTTACCAAGGTAGTAGATGATGGTAAGGAGGTCCACACAGCCTACCTTGTCCTCTCATTGGCTTTCAACACCGTTCACCATTCTGGTATTGTCAATATACACATCCACCTGCACAGCGACCCATGCGTCTCGAGATGTTATGGAAAGTGGCTCATGGACAGGGCACACGCAGTGAGGGTAGCATACCATAGTTCCTACTGTACATCAGTTACAATTGGCGTACCCCAGTCCTCGGTCATAGGGCCCCTCATGTTCGGTATATGCTTCCCTGAGGTACAGTCTAGCACAGAAGGACTTTCCCTGAATAGGTTTCCAGATGACTACAAACTAGGAGCCATGATTGATTCACCAGCTAATACAAAGACCATCCATAGGGGTGTCACTGTGATGGATACCTGGTGTCGGTAACATGGCCTCAAGCGGCATGCCACAAGGTGCATAGACATCACCTTTGGATTACACCAATCACCCACTGACTATCACATAGGTGGTAGTCCCCTACATACATAAGACATTATAAGGGATCGATTATAGTAGATAGCACCCACTCCTTTGATAACCATATTGCCAAGGTGGCGTGGATATCCTTCTACATGGCCACCCTAATCTGTAATGGGTTTGTAGCCGGAACAAAGGCCAGCCATTGTACCTCTATACTCCTGACTTATGAAACACGTTCAAGAGTACAACACCCCATTTGGAGTGTACCTTACGGAACAGCAGCGGCTTTAAATACCATAACATTAACACACCAACAGGATTACTCACCTCCAAAGGATGACGTATGCAGCACAACTACAGAAACCCCAACTGTACTCATTTGCATACTACATACTCAGAGGTGACATCTGCTGAGCATACAAGGTCCATGTCCACAACAATATTGATGAATATGCTCCACATAAGCAACATAAGCAAAAGCCACTGAGAGCAACATGCTCTGGGATATGTACCCAAATGCAATGATGAGTAGCACGTGTTGGAGGGATACATTCCTGAACCGGACACTCCCCATGCTTTGGAACATGATTCCTATGTACATCAGGCAGGGACCCTCACTAGCACTCTTCATGAGATACCTCGATGGGTGGATGGGGAACAGACATGTACGCCAGGGATCACTGCAGTGGCTGTACTGTACACAGGTGCAGGAAACAAATGGCTCTGCTGTTCACAGGCACAGGACACTAACCTAGGGAGGTGCCACCAGTGAAAACACTGTAGTTGGGCTTACAAATGGACTTGGCCAGACAGCATAGTACCTAACTATGAACCTATGAAGCTATTACATGTCCTTTGTGCATGGATAATTGAGTAGCTCTTCCATTTCAATTAGCTATCATGCTGTTACACTGTCTGGTGACTACAAGCCATATGTTTCCTGTTGTTGTGTAGTGTACATTCCAATAGACATACATTATGTTTGCATAATATAACAATAATGCTATGTAAAATATTTGACTTATCTACCTACAATACTGTAAATTTCACATTTTTGAAACAATATCCCATAATGCAAAACATAATTGCACAGCAGGACCACCTTAGGCATGTTATTCTCATTATACACCCATACATATGCCTTCTGTTACAGTATATCAACATATACTATCCCCTGTTATGGCACATACTTGTTGGACAAACCCTACCACCAACAGTGGCTGGAGTGGAATTGTTATGTTTAAAACCCTTATGTGGCATCCCTTGTGGTGTATGAGGTGTTTACCTTGTGGCCCACAGCAGTACACACAATTTTTACAAGCGTTACTATGTTCAACAAGACATCACTACATAATACCTTTTCCCAATGTATGCATTGCATACACTTTCATTAATACAGAACAGGCACTACATACACTAACATACTGAGTGTTCTACATACCTTCTTAGTGGTCTGAGTTTACGATAATATCTGTGTTACTCCTTTCCTGTTTAAATGGTTCTATGGTATGAGCATATGGTTTGAATGTATGGCAAGCCATCATTTTATACGTAGATACCTGTAACATGTGGTATCCTGTTACCAATTGGTGTTCTGGAGTAAATTATTACATGCACATCAGCTGTGCAGCTACTCCATTGGCCAATTACATGGCAACAGTGGGGTATAATTGAATACTCCACTTGGGCATTGTCCTTTTGCCCTACCTTCGAGGGAGACGGTCTGGATCTGTTTTATTGTGATGAATTGCAACTGCTATATGGACAGACACAGATATTTTGAATTCATGCCCCCGTGGATTGTGTGTGACGGCTAGAGTATGTAGTTCTACATGTGAGTGCAGCTGTTATCTCAACCATCTGATATGAGACTATTGCAAACAAAACCTGTAACATCGGCGTCTGTTCCATTGTACAACAGCAACAATTTCACATGGTGCCATTACAAGAGTGTCTCTCACAAGGTATGTTAACACTTCTGCAGATGTCATTGAGTGAGTGGATGTTTGTGATGTTATTACAGTCTGTATTGCAATTGTTTCAGGTGTGGGGGAGATGTAGGTGGGTGTACATAGCAGATAAAGGTTTGTGGGGACTGCATTTATACATGTTCCATATGTGTGTGGGGGCTCTTTCTCAAATTGAAGACCTATCATTTAGTAGACTAATACTATGGTTATTGCAGGCTTATTCATTAAGCCATTGTTGATTGATTCCTATATAGCATGCAGGTGATGTTGATCCTTCAATCCCACTGAAATACATCGATATGTAATGAAATGTTGCTACATGAAAGCTGTCTCGTGTATTTCTGTCACAGATATTTACACTCATTGCAATTGTGTTGGTGACTGAACCTCTTTGGCTTGGGTTGCCACCTTTTCAAATGGCCATAGTGGGACATTTGCAGGACACACATCGGGGTTTAGAGGCTGACACATACCCACTGCCAGTACAAAGGATAAAACTTACTTTTGTCCTAAATAAAACCTTATTCTTGTAGCACTTTAGTTGCTTATTATGTTTCTTGTAACATTTACATATTTTAGATACAGGAATAAGTATTTAATGCAGCTATTACATAATATATGGGACATAATTATGTCCTCCAATCTTGGTACATTTGCCCTTTTTAATACTTTTTGTCAGGACACAACTGCCCAAAAAAGGACTGTCCCTCTCAAAGTGGGAGAGGTGGTAACCGTATGCCTAAGGCCAGCTATGACCACAACTACTGTAATAATCTACCTCCGAGTTAGCATGAACAGACACACGATGCAAACACACATGCACACACACGCATTACAGTCCCACGGAAACACACACTACACTCTCAACACGCACTTGCACACACTACAGCTATCGGAACCTCACTTAAACACAGTACCTACCTGGACTGCAGCACCAGCAGCAATAACTAAATGTCCCTTAACATCGTGATAATATTACTCACAGTTATAGTGTTCCGGTACTGTGGTCTTTCGGTCTTTAAGCCTCATGGTTATGTGTGTCGGTATGTAAAGCATTCGGTAGTTGGCAGTATCCTATTTATTTGTACCTCCATGGTTGTGTACATGTCGTTAACCTGTCTATATATTTGCAGATATATGTATATCCATATATATCGACATACATCTCTCTATCACCTTTTCTATCCCTATTATATATATATAGATTTATATATATATATATGTATATATATATATATATATATATATATATATATATATATATATACATATATATATAGACAGGGAGAGAGAGAGAGAGATAGAGAGAGAGAGAGTGAACACATCTTTTGTTGGGTACATGGCGGTGTATACTGTTTTCTGAAGTCCACCCTTTTGGGTTTTAACCTGTCACAATACACACCTGCCGTTGGTACATTCGGGTAGCTTAGTGGTAGGTGATTGTGTACATGGTTGCGTGTTCTACTCCTGGCAGTGGTCATTTTACCTCTCAGAGCAGGCACTATTACTACAAGGGTGAATAATGCTGGTTTCACCTGTTCTGGACATCTTTGACCATGATCTGCGCGGAATTCAGCAAAGTTTAGTCCTGTTTTGCGCATATCCATGTAGTCATGTTTAAATGATGCTTACTGTCACTTGCCGCCACATAAACCCACTAACATGTGCTTAAACATGCTCTAATGACCTGCATCCAACATCCATTATTCGTGCCATTGGGATTATATAACGGACCTTGCAGGACGTGGAACCAGGAACATGCACAACACAGTCAGTGGCTTTACCACTTGGTCATTTGGGATTTGTACAAATGTTATGGTGTTTTGTATGTGGACTGTACTACGGCTGTTCCTCCATACTGCAATCAAATGTGTAACTCAGTTAATTTACATATGGATGATACCTATTAATGGTATGTCCAAGTGATGTTTAATGGATGTGCTCCAGCACTGGGAATCTATGTCACAGTGAGCCACACACTGTAATGTGCTACACCTTGACACAACCATAACTGGAGAATGCTGGGGTGGCAGATACCTGTCATGGGTACTCCCCATGCTTTGGCACTACATCCCTGATTACATTATATGGAGGCCCTCATTAACACACCGGGGAATCCATACAGAGTAGGTGAGGAACAGTGGTTACAGACATGGATCCTGCAATTGGCTCTGCTCCACAGAGGGACAGTTAGTTAATCGATGGGGTAGCGATACAGACACATTTTGCCTAGGCTGATGAATGGCCTCTGACAATCGGGCATGTACCTACAGATGTACCTAGGAACCTATACATACAGTATCAACATATGCTGTTAGCTTCGTTTACTGTTCAGGTGTTGACTTTCCTTGTTCCAATAGCTGTTGTGTGTGCAATAGTTGAGGGCTGCCTATGTAGGATTCACAAAGTAGGCCACCTATACATTACAATTTACAGGTGGTCATGTGTGTGTGCCATCCGTTTTACTGTGTGTGCAGGTGGAGAAGTGTGTTAGTCCGTAGGGGCCTACACTGTCAGTGTATTTGCTATACGTTCCCTCTTTGCCAAGGCGTGGGCATATTGGGCATGCCTCCGTCTGCCTACTGGGGCTGGCACAGGGTGTTCGTGGTCTGAATCCTTCTGTGCCTGTGATGGCCTTGGCAATTGCAGTGGGCTGTGAGGGCCTTCACCATTATGTCCCTGCTGCAGCTGTTTCCGCAGGATCATATTATGTAGCTTGGTACATACTATAAAGATGTGGGCACATGTACCTGGAGAGTACTGTAAAGCTCCACCAGATATGTCCAAGCAATGGAACTGTGATTTCAGCATCCCAAACACACGCTCTATGATAATTCTGGTTTGTGCTTGTGCCTCATTATGGCGTTCTTGCATGGGTGTGTGTGCATTTCTGATGGGAGTCATTATCCACGGCTCCATTGCATAGCCAGCATCCCCCACAAGCTGGCCATATGGGATGTCCCCCCTGACACATACCTGATACAGCTGTGAGGCATGCCAGATGTGGGAGTCATGGTAGCTTCCAGGGCTGCTAGCACACACATCCATGATAATGCCCTGGGCATTGCACATGACCTCACAGTTGGAGTGGTATCCCTTGTGGTTTATGTAGAGCCTACCATGCTCACCGGGTGGTGACTTGATATGTATGTGCATGCAGTCTATTGCACCCAGTACCTCCGGGTAGTGTGCCACATGGTTGAAGAGATGCATATTGCTGGCCAACTCCTCCTGAGTTCGGGGGAAGTATATATGCTCAATGGCATGTGGTAACATGGCATCCAGGAACTGGTGGAGTACCCTGGATGCTGATGCCTGTGAGATCCCCATGATATCTCCAATTGGCCTTTGAAAGGTATCTGTGGCTAGTATTCTCAAGCTTACACATACCTTTGTGTCCACTAGGATGGGTTCCCCTCTGTTGTTTCTGGATCTCAGGTGTGGATGGCACAGCTCAACTATTTGTTGTATGATGTCCCTGTCCACCCTGTAACGCTCTACTATCTCCAGATCATGTAGCCCCTGGTAGGTTACCCTTGGTCTGACCACTCTTCTCCTCCTCCTCCGGGGCCTGAGGTGGTTGTCAGCATCATCCTCCACAACACCTTCAGTCTCCAACACATGGTGATGAATCACAGTTATGGCAGCACCCAACAAGTACATTGTAAAAGTTCTACCTCCGTGGCATTTTTTATTTATTACATTGTAAAAGTTCCCCATCTGTTTACACCAATGGTGCAGTGTTTGGAATACACAAGTTTGTGTGAGGTGCCTTCACACTTTATACTATTGTGCTTTGAACACTGATGATGTCATAGGGTGTGTATGTACAATCGGAGCTGCAGGGTATCTTATGTGTTTTACCACAGGTACTGCTATTGTGGTGCTTTTGGTGTTGAATTACATCTAGCTGCCATGGATTACCTCTTGCCCTTGCCTTAACTTTTCTTAATGATTCCCCTCCCATTGTCTGGCATGCATCCAGCAGCCTGCTTTCTTGTTTTGTACTTTCCTGAACCAGGATTGTCTTGCGAAATGTGTTCTATAGCCGATCTACTGTAGGTTTGCTTTGCCCTGCGGTTACAGTTCTCTTTTCTTTGCAATCTGACACCTCCCGTATCCTATTCTGCAGGTTGCTGCTAGCAGCCTTGTTAGCTGCCGTCAATGACCCACTGTGAGTTAATAGGTGTTAATTGCTCAGTTGTACTCCAATTACCCTACTGCGGCATTTCCTTATTGACTTCCCCTAAACTTCCTTTTTGAGCTGTGGTGCGCAGCGCATGTGTCCGCTTACCGGGTTTCGGGCACATTTTCATCCAGGTACACATGCGCTTTTGGGCTCCATGTGTGCTCTCAGCTAAGCAAAGCTATACCTACATCCATGCCCCTGTCCTGTGGCTTTGCTTAGCAATGGGCAGCCCGGATTTACATTGTTCCAATGCACTTACAGCTGCGGTGGCACACCCCACTGCTGATGTCATGTATTCCTCCAGAACACTCCTCGGTGTTGTAGCGCTGCGCAGTATGGTACATCCTTAGGCCAGCGGGACATTTGCAATTCACTATTACTTGCCTCATTTGCATGGCATGGCATTGACTACTAATTCATAGTTACCGCGCCATACACTGTCACAGGCCCTTAGTAACCCTTGCAGCTTGGTTGTGGTGTAGCATGCATACCATTGAATATTATGGTGAAATCATGATTTGTGTTACATTGCTATTTTATGACATTTGTATATATTTTCCTTGTGTTCCCATTTGCGCACACATGCCCTACAGTTGTACTTTGCGTTACTGTGGCCATGACATTAAATGTTGTTTTTTAGGTGTTGTGCATCTTTTCTTATGCCATTGGCTGTATATTTAGCCATTGGCATATATTAACTTTGTAATACATGAGTCTGGTCTGCTTTCATGGCTCCGATGTTCTGTTTGGCAAAATGTAAACCGTTTTTTTTGGTTTACATTTCTGTAGGCTTACGCTATGCCTACGCCACTTCATGAATCACTATGTACCTTCATTTGCATGCTGCAGTACTGCACATGGGGTGATTAGCATTCTTGAGCCGAGAGCTGTGCAGATCTGGCATACGCTGGTAGTGCATGTGGAATTGGATCATACCTGAATTGCTCTGTGGCCATATTTCATGTTATACCACCTACACTATGCCTGCACCTGGTGCAAGCTTCATGAATCCCAGTCTTTATGTTTATATTCTGTATGGTGAACTTGATACAGTGAGATTAGGAAATTAAAAATTTCCACTGTAGTGCGATCATGGAGTTGGTATATTTAATTTATGGGGTGTGGGGGACATAGCTCCCTATGTGGGGGGATGCAGGGTGGCTTGCCCCCCTGCAGAAATGTGGTAAAAAGTGTGTTTGTTAGTTTGGTGTTGTTAAAGGTGAAGGGGTTGTTATTTACATGTGTGTTGTTTTCAATCTTATGATACAAAGTTTCAGTGTTTTGAGATTTGTTTGTTTTAAGTTTTCAGTGTTTTGGGTTTTCAGAGTTATGGTCTCAGTGTTTTCAGTTTCAATGTTATGACAATTTAATGCTTTGAAGTAGACCCATATATGTTGTTGTTGTATCTTTCGGCTTTTCCCGGTTAGGGGTCATCACATCTGAACTCCGGTTCCCTAATGATTGGCAGTAGATTTTTACGTACCGACTTGCCAGGCCTGACGCACAACCTTCAACGAAGGTACACCCATTCACGCATGTCTCCACACAGAAGACGCTTTAGCTGAGAATCGAACAGGACAATGTCTTACTGTGAGGCGACAACGCTACAGCAGCACCACCACCGCAGTATATATGTGTGCGTGTGTGTGTGTGTGTGTGTGTGTATATATATATATATATATATATATATATATATATATATATATATATATATATATATATATATAGAGAGAGAGAGAGAGATTATTCTTTTTTTAGGGTGACACATCTGAATGAGACACCGTACTTCATAATTTCTCTGATCAATGCTGACTATGAGGGAATGATTATCTTCAGATCTTGATGATATTCCTTTCACAATTCACTGTTCTAAATAAAAGAATTTCATGACAGCCACTGTCACATGATGGTCAAAAGACAATGAGTTATTGACCCAGTTTCCGAGCTCCCTGACTACATATTTGTTTTGTAGTGGTGTGTTGTTTATACAGCATGATGAGGGGATGTATTCTCTAACAAAAGCGGCATTGCTGCACTTTTTAACATCTAGTTTGCGCTCATTTTTTGAGTATAAGGGCTTACTATCAATAATTCATTCAGGAGGGTTTGGGTATGTGACGGTGACTTATCAATCCCAAGCTTACAGTCATCTGCAAACTTTATCTGTTGGGCTGGCAGGGTCATATAGGAGGACTGAATTTCTAAGGGAATTTTTACTATAGAGCACTTGCTGCATAGAGTGGACAGTGATTATGTCTTGCCTCTGTGCTGGAGATCTGAGAGGTAAAGGCCAAAAATTAGAGGTCCTAGCACTGAGTGTTGAGAAAATCACTGGTCATTGTAGGGGTTCTGTCTAAAGCAGTTTTGTCTTAAGTACACTGTAGTGGCTAAAACTGATTTACTGATTTATTTGCTATAGTTAAACTATTAAATATGTTTAAGATATTAAACATAAATGCTAGAGTTTTGCATTCCAAACTTAAAAAATGTATATTCAAGAAGTTTATTAAACAAGTAAATCTGGACATCTTATTTATACAAGACTTAAGGATAGCAGAACAACATGCTCAGTAAGTGTTGCTCATCTAGTTAGGATGTAATAGATGATTCTTTGTGGGTTCTGTTCAAGCAGCTTTATTATGTACAAACACATCACGATTGAAGCTTATTAACTTTAACTTGGGTAACTTATATATAAAACTAGCTATATTCATTCATACATGCTCACTCTCTGGCTGCACTTTCAAAATGGCATTGAGTATGGCATGTGCCTGCTATTTATATATGCACATTCAGTCCTTGATATGCTTCTTAAAGATATAGCACACACACTCTGTTCTACAGTAAGCTTATTTAGGATTTTAGCACTGTCTTTTATAGCCTAGTTGATTCCTCTAAAAGAGGGGGAGTTGTTGTTTATTTAAAGGAACATTTTAGGGAGGGATTTTCAGCCATCATAAAAGATCAAATCGGCAGGTGGATAATTTTACATCTGTCAATTCAAAGGAAAGTGTTCTACTTATGCAATTTCTAAGATCCCAATACAGATGACCTTATTTTATTCCAGGAGGTTTTTTGATACTTTGAAACAGCTTCAAGAAGCGGGAACAAATAATCTAGTGGCTGGAAACTTTAATTAAGTTATTGATTCAGTTTTTGAGTGCCATTTAAAGGTGCAGAGTATGATGCAATAATATTTAAAAGGGTAGAATTAGTGGATGTGACCAGGCTTTTCTCTCAAGATGGGACAGAGTTTACCTTGCTGTCCCCAGGAGACATAAGTAATAGCAGAGTTGAATAGTGATTGACATAAGCTGACCTGATTGTTTCTGTAAGGTGTGACAGTCTTACCATTAACCTTTTCTGATCACCCAGCAGTCCTTATGAAATAGGAACCTCCCCATCCTGGGCCAAAGACGTTTATGGCATCAGGGTAGACCATTGTTAATGGAGGATAAAGAATCTTTACACTATATTTCCATGTTAATAACTTTTGGTCTGTGAATCTTTTTCTGTCTATTCTCATTTTTACCTGGTGAGGTTCTTCAAAGGGCGACAGTAGGATTATATCTTCTTCAGAGAAGCCAAACTGTTGAAGGATGCTAGATAGAATTATCTGAGACAAATGTATGATCCTTATGGACTGCTTACAGACAATGTAAATTTTAATGCAAAATGCAATGCAACTATATAAGGTAGCTAAGCTTTCATCAGCATAGGTAGTGAAAGAAAGAGGCACTCTATATTTGAAAATTTGCTGCAAATTTGGGCAGCAGGGAGTAGATCTGACAGATTACTGGCATTTTGGCTTAAACAACACTGGCAGAATACCAATGTACAGTCTATAAAGCAAGATGAGTCCCTTGTCCCTTTTCTGGTGTTATTATAAAGGGATTTCAGAGATATTAATCAGCCTTATTTAGTGAACAGTATACTAGTGTACTGTTTACATCAAAATAGGTCTGCACATTGATGGAGAGCATTCCCCTCCCTAACTTGAATTTAGAGGTGATTCTTGCTATGTCTGGGAAGATATCTAAAGAAACAGTCATAACAGTCATTAAGTCTGCTCCCATAGTGTAGGCCCCTAATCCATATGGGCTGACCTTTGAAACTGGAATGATTGTGCTACCTAAACCATGTAAGGACCCTACTAGGGTTAAGAGTTATAGACTTATATCTTTGATTAATTCTAAAGCTAAATTATAGGACAAAACATAAGCTAACAGGTTGCCACTTCATCTACCTACTTTGTATCACAAAGCACAGGGCAACTTTAATAAAACCATATTGAGAACAGACCACACAAGAGACCTTATTACTCTTATACAAATAGGGTATCAGTTGAGCTCACCTGAAGTTGCAGCCCTACTTGATTTTAAGAAAGCATTTGATTCAGTAACTTGAAACTATCTATGGCTGAATTTGGAAAAGATGGGTTCCCCATGACTATATCAAAGTCTACCAAAGTACATTTTTGTAATGTTTCACTAGTATTTTGTCAAACCAGGCAATATCTGATCAGGTGGTCTGCAAGAGGGGTATGTGACAAGGATACCATCAATCCCTGTTTTTATTTCCTTGTAGCTGTTGAACTCCTGATGTATATAGTTATATCAGATCAAAGGTTAAAGGTTTAGAGTGGCAGGAAAGAAGAGAGCCAGATATTAATGTTTGCAGATGATTTTCTACTCCTGTTGGGTGTCCCTGACAACGATTTACTTGTGTTTTGGATCTTTTTTGCTGAATTTCAGGATGAGTCTGGCCTAAAAAGAAGCATTTCCAAAACTGATTTTTTTCTGCAAATTCTGCATACCAAATGTTGAAATTGTTAGGATTACAGCTTCCATTGAGATGAGGCAATAAATCCTTAAAACATTTATGAATATTCCTTTGTGATAATCCTCTTAAAATAACTAGATTAACTGTGTCCTTATTATTGAAATAAATATGTGTATCCGTTCATGTTTGGTATAGGCTTCACCTGCATCTCCTGGGCAGGGTTAATGCAATTAATATGATGCTCTAACTTAAATTGCATTATATATTCCTATTTATTCTGTTCTTGTAAACAATCAAGATTTACAGACTCATTTTAAAATTCACCTCAAAGGATTCCCTATAAGGGGCAATGAATATCAGGGTATAGAGGTGGACTGGGCCTTCCCAAGATTAAAAGAAAAAATGCCTTGGTTTTGCCTCTTTAGAGGCACTTTTATATAGCCTGTTTCCATTATCTTCCTTTATGGGCTAAATTGCAAGCCAATGTGCTTCAAAGTTTTTCTCTCTTAATGGTGATTGCATATTAAAGGTCTCTCCCTGTTACACTGAAAGAGCAACACTGCATCCAAACTTTTTTGAGGCTGTGAGACTAATAAGAAAAGGAAGTTTTAGTATACACTTTGGTGCCCTAAGTGTTCATGGGACTATACATTGATAAAAAATGGGCTGGCAGGGTCAAGTAGGAGGATTACATTTCTAAGAGGATTTTACTATAGAACATTTACTACATAGAGTGGGCAGTGGTTATGAATTTACCTTGTTTAAGTCTTTATTGAGAGTTATGGCCTTGTTCCTAAAGGCATCTGGAAGTATTGTCGACTTTGTCATTTGTTTTTCTCTGGACTTAAGACAGCAATGTGTTCCACCTCTTAAGAACATTATGATGTTATGGCAATCAAGGATTTTATAGTATATAAAGATCTGTGTTACAGCATGCCCCACTCTGCATCTTATGTCTGTCGACTTCTTCTCCAGCTTAAAACTCTATATATAGAACAATACATTGTTGCAGGCATTTCCATTTACACATCTTCAGGTTACATAAAAACGTATAGGGAGATTTAAAGGATTCTTTCTCAGATGCCTCCTCTTCTATACATTAACTTTGTGAAATGTATATTTGATGGTTATTGGCCTTTGGCTAAAAGTATATGCAAGGGTTTGCTTTCTGTCTTTATGTAAGGGATGTGTTGTTGCGATGCTGGACAAGGACAACACATTTTGGGAATGCCCTTCTGTCACTGAAATTTAGATAAATGCTGAGACCCTTCTTGAAAAAGTATTGGATTTTAAGTACCCTCTATCCCCTTTTATTTGTGTAATGTTTATCTCCAATGCATTTAATGCTCTACTTCCCACATGTAAGTTTTTTCTCGTTGGTTTAGCAGCTATGGATAGAGTATGTGTTGCTTCACCTTGGATATGTCCCATTCATTTAACCAAAAAGGTGTTTCTCAAGACTATCCCATGATATGTGAAACCAATTATCTAACTAAAAGAGGAAAGGTTAAATTCTTTCTACATGGACATGCTAAGTCAATTAACTTATTCCCTCCAATGGAGCGCCGGAAGTTTGCACTGTAACTTCTAATGGGTGGAGCCTAAACTTCTTGATAAAGTCAAAGTATATCCTAACATTTCAAACCAATACACATATATCTATACCTCTGGAACCACAGGATTTACTAAAGAAGTGTAAATGAAAACTTTTCAGGATAAATTATTTTTATGGTTATAGTATTCTTTAGCTTCTGTGTTTTAAACTGGAATTTATAACTAAAGTAAACACATTAAAGTATTACTTTTGTAATATTTTATAAACAACTCACATGCAATAATGCCCAACAGTGTGTGTGTTATTATAGAAATTGTGACGTTGGGTCTCTAGACCCATGGAAGAGCATTATTCACACAATAACACACCCTGGAGGGCATTATTGTGCTTAGATAATTGGCTGTCTGTAAAACTGTTGTGTTTTACTAACTTATTATTTTTTATTACTATATATTTTTGATGTAAAATAGTTCCTCCACCTAATGTTTCAAACTTGCTGTAGTATATGTTAATGGTGTTGAAGGAAGCATTTTACATCCAAAATATAACGCTTAAAAAAGTCCAGATATTTTCTTTATTTTTTGGTCCCTTACTCCTAAGACATGCGATTTGTTGGCAGTCATTAGAGATTCAACTTACTAAATAATGACATACATTTGAGTTTATGACTTTTATTTTCTTCAGAAAATTCATGCTAACAGAAATCCCTTCTTAAAGAAAGTTTGTAATTTTATAAGAGCAATAATTAAAATCCCTTTCTATTTTTCAGCCTTCACCCCCTCCCCTTTATTTTAGGCTTTATCCAGATTTCTTCAGCTGAAAGGTCCAGATGAATGCAAACCTCTTTACAACTCCTGCTGCTGCCAGTAGTAATGTCACTCACTATGTCTCACAGTTACACCTCTGCTTCAGAAAATGCATGCTAACACAAATCCCAGTATTCAAGTAAAATAGTTTCCTATTTTGAGGCTTTGTCCCTCCTTTTTTTTTAGGCTTATCCCGTTATTTTGAGCTAAGAGTCGAGAGCATACCACTCAACTGTCCAGATTTTTTGAGAGTATCCAGATTTTTGGCTGATATGGTTTGTCTATTCCTCATAAAATTTCTGAGGATCAAATTTCTTAAGCAATAACAGACATTTGAGTTACAGACTTCATATCCTTCAGAAAATACATGCCAATGGGAAACTAATTTTCAAGCACCTTTCTAAGTTTATAAGAGCAATATTTAAAATCCATCCCTATATTTGGTCCTTTGTTTCCCCGTTATTTGTTTCTCTGTCCAGATTTCTTGTGCTGAGAGGTTGAGAGGTACAGGTTCATAGGTAGGTACTAGGCTATTGGCCCTAAGGCCTATATAAGCCTAGCCAAATGGTACTCTGGCTTTTGCCACCCAAGAAAATTATTTTCCTGTGCCCCTGTCAAGCAGAGACACAGAAGTGATCCCCGGGGTGAATTTCCTATCTCCCATCCAATCATCAAGATTTTTCTTGAAGAGTGCAAATGAGGAGCTTTGTTTGATATAGACAGGTAGTTTGTTCCAGAGTATGGGAAGTCTCTGGGACAGGAATCTATCCCTCCAGCATGTTCTGTTTATTACGGTGACAAGGTTTAGGTCCCTAGAGCGTTTAACTCAGAGGGATTGGGATTTCTTTACGTGGAGCATGCCCAACAGCTCTGGGTCTGTCATAGCTTTGTATGTTAGGCAGAGATCGCCTCTGAGTAGGCGATATGTGACTGAGTAAAGCTGGAGTTTTTTTGACGGTCTGCTTAGGGCATCTGTTTAAGGCCAGTAATCCTCTTTGTGAGGTATTTCTGTGGCCTTTCCAGTTGTTGTAGATGTCTTGTGAGGTGTCTTATGAAGGTATGCAAAGCTCTTATGTGATGCTGCTGCCAAGGTAAGACTGGGCACACAGCTCACCTCGACCTGACCAGGACTTTTGATACAATACCCCACTCGGGCATTATAGACAAGCTAACTAATTTAGGTATAAATCCTTTTATCAGCCACTGGATAGCCAATTGGGTCACTGATGGATGCAGGAGGTCAAAATAGGTGAGGCCACCTCCACCAAGAGACCAGTCACTGTCAGAGTCCCCCAGTGCTCGGTACTGGGTCCACTCCTTTTTGACATCTTTTTCTCTGAAATGGAAGCAAATGCTGAAGGATTCTGGCTGGCTACATTTGCAGATGATTGCAAGCAGGAGGTTATCATCAGCTCCTCTGCAGACACTTGCATTCCTCAAGAAGGTTTATTTCTAACTAACAAATGGTGCCACAACTATAGTCTTAAACTCAATGCTAAGAAATGCATAATTGTATCCTTTGGGAAATCAGCCATCCCAGCTAATTACCATGTTGGTAATACACCCCCCTTAGAGTCAATACAGATGTCAGGGATCTGGGTACGTATGCGGGCAGTAACCTTACCTTCAACTACCATGTGGCCACAATGGTGAGGAAATCATTTTATTCTGAGCAACTTATAAGTAAGGGCATGACATCTAGGTCCAAAGAGGTCATAATCCTACTGTACTCTGCCTTTATCAGACCAGTCATAGATTATAATGCCCCCTTTGGTATCTATCTGACAAGGCATATGCAGCAACTAGAGCAAACTCAGAGGTTCCTTACAAAATGAATAAGGCATAACAAACCTGCCTTATTCAGAGTGTCTTAAAGCCCTTTACCTCTACGCAGTTTCCTTTCCTATAGATTGCTGAGGGGTGATCTATGCCTGGTTTACAAGGCATCCATAAACCCCACACTTATGAACCTTCTACATATTTGTAAGTCAAGAAGTACCAGTAATGCAAGGTCTACGAACCTAAATTTAGTCTGTGACTTAAACAGAACATGCTGGAGAGATAGATATGTGTCCCAGAGACTGCTCCTTTTATAGAAAAGACTTTCTTTCCATGTGAAGCTGAGTTTGTCTATTACCCAGTTGAAGTGCAACGTAGACCAGTGGATGGGGAATCAGAATTTAGACTGGGCCTGGCACCCATGGCCCTTATAGTCAGAGGAAGCTTATAAATGCCTGGCCCTCAATGTCCTGTTTGGATACTCAACATCCTGATTCTTTCAGGAAAACTTGACTAGGTTTACAAAGGTCCCAGGGTCGTTAGCCTAGTAGCAGTGTATGACTGTATGAATCTATGACTACAAAATTGTTTCACACATCTTTTTACCATATTTCCTTGAACATCCATTTTCCTCCTATATAACCTATTATCCTATTTCTCCATGTACCTTTTATCCCATCCCATTCTGCACTTTCTACTTTTCCATTTTCTCCTCTATTATCTTGCACCAGCTGCTGCCCCATGCCTTGTAACCGTGTACTACACCTGGCTTCCTATAGTCACCTAGGTTTCACTTCTACCTCCTAGCTATAATTTCTTCTGCTTGTATTTCTAACACCTGCATAATCACAGGTACACTTCTCAGTAATCCATGGCTTGTCAATTTTTATAGGCGTGTCGTAACCTGCTACCAGCCTATCAATACTATTTCACTATTTTAATATAATTTCATATGAATGTCAATTGTCTTGCCCCACGTTCTTTTAGACATCCATCCACTCTGTTTTTTCCATCATTTTTTTATTTTCATTTTTTTCATCATTCTTTGGTACTTTGTATGAAATTCCAAAATCCCATACAGTCTGGATAATTTTGTATCTCTCACAAGATTAAAATCACACCTACATGTTGCTGTTTGTCTTTCGGCTTTTCCCGGTTAGGGGTTGCCGCAGCGCAACTCCGGTCAGCTAATGATTGGCAGTAGATTTTCACGAATGCCAAGGTGCCAGCTCGACATCCAACCTTCAACAAAGGCACGCCCATTTACGCATGTCTTTCGAACACCTCCCAACCATGGGGAGGACATGCAGACTCTACACAGAAGGCACTCCCCACACTCCAACCGAGAATTGAACGGGAAAACCTCTTGCTGTGAGGCAACAACGCTACCACTGCAACACCGCGACAGTTAAAATCACACCTACATGTACTCTGTCATATTCCTGCCTGTGTTCCTTACTTTCCAAAGACACTACTGCAGCACATCTGTCTGAGCAACATTTAGCCTGTAATAAAACACCACTATTAATCCCCTTCCTTCCTACTAACACCTGCCTACCACCAGTCTCCTCTCTCCTCTACCCCTGGCTAATTCTTTGCAGACACAACCTAAATTTTCTTTCATTAAAATGCCTTCCAATGTCCTCCTTCCCTCATCAAACAAGATACATCAATCATGTCTACCTTTTACCTTTCTAACTTTTTCACATCCTCAGTTTTATTTCCTGCAATCCTACAATGTCATTCATCCCCTTAACTAGTCTAGCTAACACTATTTCTGCTTTTTCCATTTTTCTTTCTTTCTTTATTTATTTACTCTTTCTGCTTTTATGTATGCTGTGTTGCTATTTTAATCCCCATAGTCTCATCCCCCATCAGCTATGTTCCCCTGCCCCTCCTATGAAGATAGATATGTTATGCTCTTTGACATGTCTCACATGGTGGCCTATGTTCTCACCAATGGTAACAGAAGCATCTTTCCACCACAAACAATTCCAGCCAGTATGGTAGCATATCTTAATTTTCTCACTGCCATAATGATTATCATTCTACTGGACCCAAGTTACTTAATAAGATTATTCTAGTTTCTTCAACCACACTATTCTCCTCTGCTCCCGCTATCCTTCTTACCCAACATGCTCACCAGAAGAAAGCTGCTCCCTATCCGCTAAACTCCTGAAGACCACTCCAACACAAAATGCACCAGGCCTGTATTTTATATAGAAACAAATCCAAACCAATGCATGAGTCTGGGATAAACTCAGCAAAGACAGTCTTTTCTGTTTTTTTGCTAGTGCACCTGCAATAAAATTTGGATTGCCACACTTTATAGTGCAGGTGTTTTATTGGCTGTAATCTATATAGCTCTCCCCTCCTACTCAATATGTGACAACCAGTGTCATCCTCTTCTTCTTCTGCAGCCAATGTCCAATTTGTATTATTGACATACTTCTGCCTCTGTTTAGAAATCCCTTTCTGTGGTCACTCTGTCTGATATCAAAGAACTCTACCTAAAGACAACAAGAAATAAGTCAATCCTATCCCTTATTAACAAACAGTGTAAAACATAATCCATCATTGTTCATTTATAACTCTTTTCTAAATGTAATGTTCCCTCATAGTTCATATATCATGATTATTTAGCTGAAAATATTGAAGAAACCATTGCAACAAGATAGAAACATTAGAAACAGTGAAAAAGTATTTGCAGCAGAAGAAATCTTCTCAGCTACCTCTGATAACATTTCAGTTCAGGATTCTAATTACCACCATAGATAACTGTCTTCTTTAGCAAACCATATTATGTATCATCACCATATCACATTTTAGCAGGTTTCATTTACCCTCTTCCACCCATGGGAACTTTGTAAACCAAAAGGTACACTGCATCTTTCTGGCTTCCACATCTCCAGGTGATACCATCCAATGACATCACAATGCAATAGGAAAATAAGAAGCAGAGAAAAAAAACAGGGCAACAGTATGAAACAGGCCAAGAACATGCACCTTTTCCTCATTCTCACTTACTTCTAGACAATGCTTTGTCTCCCTCATTCTTCCTGGCTTACCACCCCTTGCTCTGTTCTTATCCAATAACTTTATGGACCTCCTTACTTGGATCCTCAATCTATTTTGTCATTTCATCTCACCTTGAAACTTACTCCTCCTTTGCAATCTTTCTGACCTTTTCTCTCTTCCAGCATTATTCAAAGCATCCACGCTGCTACCTCATTATTGCTATTCAAATGCCATTTGAGAGAAGAACTCTTCTTGAAACAATAGCCCCTCTGTCAAATCCATCAAAGTTCATTTGCCTACCTAGAGGTTGTCCTAAGCAAATTGCTTTTGCTGGTGGCTCTGCACCTAAACTGTCTCCCTCACCTCACAGCTACCAAAGGTTGCACTCCAGTATTTGCCCTATGTCCAGCAACAACTCATACTGTTGAGCACCAGGGTGTATGGCCTTTTAACATACTAGAGTAGAAAGAGACTGCTTGCTCCAAATCCTGAGACCATTATGCACCCCATTCCATTGAATGTTTAATACAGCCTGGTACACTCTCACTACCTCCTTCCACATGTTTCAGACCACTGGCTTTAGCTGCACCCAATGTTGGAATACCATGGCTGTTAACTCCGCCACACTCTCCTGTAAGTCCTTTCCTTAAAGCCTCACTTTCACCCTATATGAGTGACATTTGGTAATAAAACAGTGTGGTGCATCCAGTACTTGATTAGTTAATTGGACCCTTTGAGCCTAGTCTATGTAGCCACCATATCCAAACATTCCTGCAGGAGAGCATTTGACCAGGTTTCCACGAGTGCAGTAGGGCTGAGCCATCAAATCCTTCCATCAGGCTTATTATTTTTACATTGCCCCTTTAAGGTTTTCCAGGTCATCTTTCTTATTAATTAATGTATCCATGGGTAAAGTCATAACAGTTAGTGCCTTTTCTCACATCCTGCAATCCTTCAATGCCCTTGGTTTTGATTTTTTTCAACTTTCTGCTAAAGCTTGCCATACTCTAGCCTGATCACTACTATTTTACTGCACAGTACACCCAGATGGAGTGAGAACAGGTCCCTCTTGTAGTTGTACAATTGATCTTTTCCTGCATATGCACTGTATGGAGCCCTCTGTGAAAGTGATCTGCATACAATTAAAGAAAACACTACAAAAATAGTATTTTTTTAATTTCTCCAAATCTTCTGGGTTTCTAATACCATAACGGGAATGGACCCCATTCCTATATCAAAGCATGATTAAAGTTCATGAAATTAGTATTGTTTCAGTCTTTGATGTCAGCCAAAAGTGCTTTTGCAGCACCCGCAATGTGCCAAGTAATGACTCCTTCTGCAGTTCGTATGGAGTTACATGGATTGGTAACATATCTAAGTACAATTGTAGGTTCTTTTTTATAAGACCCATTGCTCCTTCTACTACTGGAACTGTCTGGGTATCTTTCTTCCATGTTGCTCTCATTTCTGCCCGCAGATCCTTTTATTTTATGACGTTGTGTCTCCCTGTACACAAGACACTGTAGTCACTGGTTGTGGTGATTTCAATGATCAATACTACTTTTGTCTTCTTTTCTTGGACCACTATATCCAGTTTGTTAGCATCTGTCTTTTGAACTATTGGTAATGAGTGATTCCATGTGATATAAACTTCATAATTTTCTATGATGCTTTGTGGCTTATGTTTCCAGTGTTTTTTAGCCACTTCAATACCATAATGTGTGCACAATCCCTAGTACAACAATCTTGCCACATTATTATGCCTTTCAGTATACAGTCCTTCTGCAATTAGTATGTTGCCACCAGCAACGAGGTGTGCAACTGTTTCCAATTCAGTTTTACAAAACCAACATTTGTCTGTTCATCCCACATGTTCAATGGACTTTGTAAACTAATGTGTACGTAGCCCACTGTCTTGGGCTTCCAATATTAACCTTTCATCTTTTGGTTTGAATTCACCTTTTCTCAACCATTCCTGCATTTGTTCATGATCAACATGAGGTTTTTCCAGAAGTTTTCTATACTTGCAACTATAGTTATGCTTTTTCCACATCTCTCTCCTTCTCATCTGGTCCTTCACCTTATATTCTTTCTTTTGTTTTTGGCACATTCATTTGCTGCCTGATTTTTATTCACTTCTGGTTTGATTTCCATTCCTGCGTGACACTGATATACTTCTGCTAAATTAAGCAGAAAAGTCATCTTAGATTTATTCTCCTCGTGTTTCAACACTTTCACTACATTTGAGTCTTGTGAGGTCAGCAGATATGTGTGCAGTCCCACAATTGCTAATCTTTACATGTAATCAATTTCAAGGAGGCCCATCCCTCCTTCAGAATGGGGAATATATAATCTTGGTACGCACTGATTTTTATAAATCATTTGGTGAGCATGAAGCATCCTTCTTGTTTTCCTATCTAATCTATCCAACACATCAATTTGGGGCCAGTCAATCAGTCAAAAACTGCAAGTTAGGACAGGAAGAACAAATGAGTTTATAGCTTGGATTTTGTTCCTAGATGTTAGTGCTGTTTTCAGGATTAATTTAAGTCTTCTGAAATATTCCTTGCCAAGTTTTATTCACATTTGTTTGTGTTTTATTGTTATCCACTCCCTCTTGCTCAAGTTCTTTTATATCACATTCTTGTCCCAAACTGATGTTTTCCTGGTGTTGCAGTTTTCCTACTTTAAAGGTTGCTTTTGCACATTTATCAAGAGCAAATGGCATTCTTATATCATCTGAAAAGGTTTGACAACTTGCAGTTGTGCTTTCAGTTCCTCATCTGATGAGCTATACAGTTTTAAATCATCGACAAAGAGAAGGTGAGAAGTATTTACACTTTGTTGTTTTCTAGGATCCAAATTATAACTATGGCCTAAACTGTTAAGTAAACAGCTTAATGGGTTAAGGGCAAGACAGAATAGCAGAGGTGACAGAGAGTCACCCTGGAATATCCCCCTTTGGATTTTATTCCTGGGTTAATAATATGTCCTTTATCATGACTTAATTGCAAAGTGGACTGCCACTGTTTCATGATCACTTTGATATAGTCACTCAGTGCAGGGTGTATCTTATACATGTTTAAGCACTCTTTTATCCATGAATGTGGGATACTATCAAATGCTTTTTTGTAGTCAATCCATGCCATACTTAGATTCTTCCCTTTTCTTACAGTTGTCCACTATGACTTTATTTAACAACAAATGATCCTTTGTTCCATATGACCTTCTTTTATTGCCCTTTTGTTCTACTTCCATAATTGAGTTTTCTTCTAAATGACTATAAACTCTGTCGGCATCAATTGCCATGTATAGTTTATAAGTCATCAGAAGGTAAGTTATTGGTCTATAATTTTTAGGGTAGCTTGCAGGTTCACTCTTAAGTAGGAGCATTCTTTTTCCTGTTGTTAACCAGTTTGGTGTCTGTTTGGGGTGTGAATATAAATAGTTTTTACTCATGGCTAAATCTTCACGCAAAAATGTTAATACTTTCAGCCAAAAATTAGGTACTGCATCTGGACCTGGAGTTTTCCAATTAGAGGCTTTTCTTAACTTTATTTTAATCTCTCTGGCTGTTACTTCATCCATTTCATATCCTATACCTTTGACCCTCTTATTCTTTCTTTAACTTCTTCTATCCATTTAGCATCTTTGTTATGTTGCACAGGATCTTCATAGATACTTCTCCAAAATGCATTTAATTCCTCTTTTTTGGCAGTCTTTCAATTCCTTTTACTTTATTTCCCAGTTCTATATAAAACCTTTTTGGATCATCAATAAATTGCTTATTTTGCACTTTTCCTTTATATTTATCTTCATATCTTCTAAGTTTTTCCGCCTGTGTTGAAAATGTTAGTTTGTTATTTGTGGTAGTACATGATAGATCCTGGTCTGTTCTAATATTGCACATTGCTTTTATCACGTCTATCTTTCTTAGTATTTTAGTTGATCTGTTCCCTCTTCTATAGTCTTCTAACAGTGACACTTCTTGTCTTAGCTGCTTTATAGTTTGCTCTATTCGATACTTCCATGATGGTATTTGATTTATCCCCTTCCTTTCCCTCGCTACCCTGTGTTCTTGTGGTAGAACTTTATCAGTTGTTAATTTAGCAGCACAGTAATATATTCTGTCTACTTCTGTTATATTACATGGATCTCTGTGGACAGTCCTAATTACTGTGTTCATTTGTTTTCTCAGACTTCTGACTTTTTGGGTTTTATTAACCTTCTACAGTCTATTTCTTTCATTGATCTTGATATACCTATCTATGTCTATTAAATCAATCAATTCTTCTCTTAGCTCCTTTTCTTCCAAACTGAGGGCATATCCCTTGTTTTTCACTTCCTGCCAGCATTCTATAGAAGGTTCTGTAGCATCTTCGTGTGCCACATTCTCTTCAATTTCATCCTGTGCCATCCGTAACTATGTCATGTGGGAACTCACTGGCCTATCAGTCCTCAGCATTAACTGCATCAGAGTTTCCACAGTTCCCTCTTCCTTCCCTTGCTTTTTAGCTTCAAGTGAATGTTTATACTGATTTCCTGTGGAAGGCTCCAAATTATCTTCATATAGCACCTGACCAATTACTTCCCATTCCACTGGTTTCCCCACAATTTGGATATGCATTACTCTATCCTGTTGTGGTGCTTTTTGCATTAGATTTTCTACACTGAACCCTTCACTTTGCAGGTACTCCATAACTATAGTTTCTATTTCATTAACTTCTCCATTACTAATCTCCTTTTCTACTTTTTCTCCTTGTCTTCTTATTTGCTGTATTGTAAAGTTTTCCATATCTGGATTTCTTTGCCTGTATTTATCTTCAAATGCATTTGGTGCTGCTCTTTTTGTATTGGTTAGTTTTACTTTCTTCTTTGCATAAATATTACACCATATTAAATCTCTTTTTCTTTCCCATGTCCATATTTCTTCTTCAGATGTTTCTCCCTACTTTGGGGACTCACTCCATCCTGCTGTGATGTAACCTGTATTAGACCTTCTACCCCAAATCCTTCACTTCACAGGCATTCCATAACTTCAACTTCTATTTTTTTTTAACTTCTACTTTACTAGTCTTCTTTTCTGCATTCCATCTTTGTGATTTTATTTTTCTGTTGTGAAATTTTCCATATCTGGATGCCTTTGCCTGTATTTCTCTTTGAATATCTTTGAGGCTGCCTTCTTTACATTGATTAATTTGGCTTTCTCCTTTGCATAAATATTGCATCATATTAAATCTCTCTTTCTTTCCCATGTCCATATTTTTTTATATTTTTCAAATATCTCTTGATTTTGTTGTTTATATGTTTGCACTTCCTCAGATGCTTCTTTTTCCAAACAGATCAATGTTTCTTGATCTATATACTGTTTTTCACAAATCTGTTGTATTACTGAACACAAGTTTTCATTTGAAGCTTCTGACAATTTTTCTTGAGGAAGTATTTTTTTCCCTGCAATTTCTCTCTTAATCGTTTAGTATATCTTGTGTCTGGAAATTCTGGGCTTTTTGCATAGTAGTAACAATATCTAACTTCTTTCTTATCCTGAATGGCTCACTTTATTGTCTATATGGCTCTTCTTTGGCCTATCAGTTTTTCTGATTTTTTTGGGCTACTACTTCATTACTTCTACAGGCCTGGGCCTGGCTTAGCCCCATTGTAGTACTGTTTCCATGTTTTGAGAATTCTTTTCCAGTCCTGGCACCAATGTGCCTACCAGGATTGGGCACTTTAAGTATCCTGGGTCTTGTGCACCCAGCTATCTTTTTTAGTTTTTAACTTGCTTCTGTTCATGATATATGCTTTATAAATACAGTCTATATAGCAATGTCGCCTTGGTGAGATTTTGTGAAAACAGGGTCCACCTCACAAAGGTAATCACCAAGACTTGAGGATGAATTTAATTTCAGCACTACTACTCTCCTTAGCTTGCTGACTTTTCACCTCTCCATTCGGACTCCTATCAGTCTTCAATACAAGTGCTGTGCTGCTGTCCATGGTTACACTACCAATGCACATTTAAATTACAAGGTAGGGATAGAACAAACCAGCAAAGCAAACTGGTTTAGGCTCACCAGTACTTTTCACTCTTTTGTTTTTTATCTGCAGGTTCCTAAATTTTCTGCATTGCTGCCATACCCAATGATTGTGTGACAGTCCCCAAAACATTCTCTATTACACTGATAAAATGATATCTGTCAATTTAACACCATTCCAGATGTATTTTTATAGTAACAAGATAATCATACAGACCAGATGCTGATTGAGGAAGCTCTTTTCATATCATATCATATCATATCATATCATATCATATCATATCATATCATATGACTTTAGTAGCACTGAACTAAAGAGAATGCCTCCCATATCTATTATTCAATTACCTTGTATACCTACTGAATCAGTTCATGTAATTTCAGGTGGAGTGGCCATATGAATTCTACAGAACTGCACTATCATCATCATTTCCAGTTAGGGGTTGCTTCAGCAGCTCACCAGTCCACTCATGATTGGCACTGGAGTTTTACTGTGTCAAGTTGCAGCCCAATGCCCAACTTTCCACAGAAGGCACACACACAGGCCAATTTAGAGTGTCCAATCCACCTTCAGCATGTTTTCGGGATGTGGGAGGAAACCAGAGCACCCAGAGGAAACCCACGTGACCACAGGGAGGACATGCAGACTCCACAAAGAAGGCACCCCAGTCAAGAATCGAACCGGAGAACCTTTTGCTGTGAGGTGGCAATGCTAACCGCTGCACCACCGTGGCCACTCTTCAACAGAACTGCACTATAAGTTCTTCTAATCTATATTCTCTGTGAGGACCCCACAAATCTGCCAGTGAAAGTCTCTAATGGAACCTATTACAAAATATTTTCCAAATGTACTGATATTTTTCTGCTTTCTGATATAGACATAATCGCTGTTGGAAATGGACTGATCACATTTTTCCGTACTGGACAGTATCCCACACTACTTTAACAAATTTTAGTTCCTTTATGTAGTCTGCTTCTAATGTAAATCTAGAATAAATTAACTGCTTTTTAATGACTTGAAGAAGAAAACAAAAATTGGTCTCACATGCTACTGAGGTTGTAAAGGCTCTATATCATATTGTTGTGTTTCTTTTCTTTATTCAGTGCCTATAACAATGCTGAAATTAAAGCTTGACTAAACAAAGTTATTTAAGATTACTACAGTTGCTTTAATATAAATTATCACTTTCGACTGGTACCATTTCTGGTTTTTAGTGTGTGCATGCATGATTGTGCATGTGTATGCATATATGTTGTTTTATAGTTGTCCACAAAGTCAGAGAATGAGACATGTACCATAACATAATGAATAAAGTCATATAACATCTGCTTTGATTTGTCAGAGTTATTCAGTTTTAGGTTGTTCCCCTAAATACTTAGTTGTAAAAATGAGTATTTATCAAAGCAGCACAATTATAATGTAAGTGAGATTGCAGTAAATCTCCTTTGCTTTTGACACACCATTTGTGTTTCAGAATCTGCAACCTTTATATTTCCCATTGTGTGAGATGATGTAAAAATATTGGCACTGATGTGTGTTGTCAGTAACATTGGCAGCCACTGTTTATTTTCCTGTGCTGATGCTAGTGACACAATATAACGGTAGGAAAACCGTACCTGTCCTTTTCTTCATTTTGATGGTTAATACTGTTGTGTTTTTCTGAAAAGCCCATTTCAGCATAAATAATGTAACACTATAAGGATGGCCTGTAATTTTGTGATGTTACTAATGATATATCAGTCTTCTAAGCTCATCCCTTCAAAGATAAATATAGCATGATGGTGTGAATGTCACCTGGAGACCTTTTAAATGCCTATTTATGGTTGGTTTTGCTTCTAAACACATTCAGAGATTGTGCCTCCTACTACGTTAATGCATATGATTACCCATCAGTCACTACAGTGAGGATGTGCTGGCGCACTGCCCACTCCATTTGTAGAGTCAGGCTTGAATGCATCATCTATAAAAAAGTTATGCTTCATGTATTAGGCATAACCTTTTTGGACATTAAATCAGTAAACACTTTTGATATGCTTACCTTACTGTAACAGGTTCATGAACATTGTTCTGTTATGTGGTTAATACAGTGATTCTGTGAATCGAGCCTTCAAACAACTAACTAGATCCATATATTGTTGTTTATCTGTATTAGACAAAGAAAATGCATAACAGAAAGAAAGAAAGAGATGATACCACATTGCATATCACCTTTGAATTGCAGAAATATGAAATAGAATTCTGGAAACCACATCTCCAGAAAGAAACTAGAAAACATGGAAGCAGTTCAAATGACAAATAGCAATATTTTACTGATTGCATCACAAAAGTCTATAGAAAGAGACTAAAACCAGTTTACTCACTGAAAAATTAGGTATAAAATGAGGTAGAGCTAACCTGGCCTCCTAGCATAAGAAAAAAGCTACAGGCAGAAAATCTACGTCAGGCAAGGATCAACATTAAAGCAGCAGGTAATGATATTAAGGTGGGTGGTGAAGGATCAGAATAAAAAGAATAATGACTTTTTGTACTAAATCTAATCACATTATTGTCAATTGTTTATGGTTATTGTTAATTGCTAGTGCTTACTTTGAAAGAGGCCATGGCTAAAAAAGACCTTTAATCAGACAACTTACTTGTAACATAGACAAACAAATAAATCATAGCAGATGCCCTACGCTGACCGCCTTAAAAAACTCCAGCTATACTCTGTCGCATATCATTTACTCAGAGGCGATCTTTGCTTAACATACAAGGCCATGTCAAACCCAGAGCTGTTGGACATGCTACACTTAAAGAAATCCCAATCCCTCAGAGCCACACGCTCCAGGGATCTAAACCTTGTCATCACAATAAACAAAACATGCTGGAGGGATAGGTTCCTGACCCAGAGACTCCCCAGACTCTGGAATAGATTGCCCATACATGTCAAGCAGAGTGCCTCTTTGGTCCTCTTCAAAAGGAACCTTGACAATTGGATGGGAGAAAGGAAATTCACCCCGGGGATCATGTCAGTCGCCCTGCTAGACAGGGGTCCAGGGAAGTAAATAGTGTGGGAAGAAATAGCCAGGGAATTGTTATGGCTAGGCTTGTATAGGCCCTAGGGCTGATAGCCTAGTACCAACCTATGAACCTATGAACCTATAGCAACAACATGACTGTTGTCACTCAAATAAATGCCATATTTTTCACTGTTTCAGTAGCACCCACCAGCTTGTTGGTACATTTTGGCTACTGAATGTGAACCCATGCAGAGCATCAACATTCTCATTTAGGATGTTAACTTACATTTCTTTACAGAGCAAATTTTAAACCTTTGTTTGAATTAGGCTCCTTTTCTTAGAAGTAGTCACTGTGTTTAACTCTCTGAATCAAGAGCTTATATTTGGAATGCTTAGCATTTTTGAATGCACATCTGACTACACTATCTATTCATATCAGCAGCTGATCTGGAATCTGTATTTGTTACTAGTTTTCTTAGCATGTCCACAAAAGTTACTCAAGCAGTTTTCTACCTTGATGTTTTGAATGTAATCTTTCAGTGTGCAAACCCAGCAGAATTATATTACATGACAGGGTAGTGAATGCTAGTAAGAAACTATCTTAATTTATTAGTTCCTCTCTTGCTTCCTGTCAGACGATGATTACTCCATGACACCTATAATCAAACTCAATTCTCATCTGAAGAGTTCTTTTATGACAAAGGTGAGCATGGTTTTCTATTGCTGCACATGCTGGCCATTTTCTAAGACCATCAACCTTAGAAGAACAGTGGCTGAAGCAGTATAAAATATTTATTAGCGTGTAAAAGTGCTTCAGTTTATGAACCATTGAAGTTACACTTAGTGGATGAACTTCCTGAACTCCAGGTATAAATTTTGCTACAGCTGTATATGTCTAATATGAAACAGTAAAGGAATTGGAGACTTCTGGTATTCATTATTTACTTGATATTCACACTGAGTCAAACAGGTGACATTATGAAATATTAGATATTTCACACCAGCAGGACTCTTATCACTCTTTGTCAAGAAAGAATGTCACTGAAGAGAATGTGCCGTGGAATAATAATGATCTTCCTGTCATTACCAGATATTTTTGTCATTATATTATAAGAAGTAGGTCATTATTAAAGACTGACTCAGCAGCACATCTGGCCTGGTGTCAGAAGTTCAGGTATCGGATGAGTATAGGAAACTCCTTTTTAACTTATCTCGGAAAGTTTTGTAGTAAATATACTGTTGATCCCTGTCCACATCTGTGATTTTCATCCTTATTATACTCTAAATTTAATGATTGGATTCTGTTGTATATCTGGAACATTTAAATATCTTTCACACAGATCAGAAAAAAACAAACTCCTTGCCAGCACTTGCTGTTGTCTTTGTTATATGACACTGTGATCCATTACTTGGCAAGATCTGAATTTATAGGATTTTGTTGTGCTGGTTACCAGATGCATTCCACTTCTTCTGTGGAATGACTGGACTTCCATACCAAGACCCTTGAGATGTTTATATAAAAGGTCAAGATGTTCTCTATGACAGATCTTATACTGAGTACATTTTTAGCTTGATATCATCTAATAAGTCTGCATATTAACTTTCATCCATTTGTTCATAGGTTCATTGAATCAAGAAATCTGAACAGTGAGGACCCTGTTTTTTCCAAGGAAACAAATGACCAGTGTATTGCTTCTTGGCCAGTACAAGACCTTCCATATTTGTAAAGGCCCATTGATCTGTTTGCTAAATAATCCAATTGCTCATAGCAGTACAAGATGCCCTAAACCACCTAAAAAGGCCCAGTGTAAATATAAATCCAGTTATTTAAGTTGGCATGATATGGTAAAAATATTCCGGATTAAATACTGTGAACAGTGCTGTCAGTTGTCTTTGTATTTTTTATGGAACACATTGCAGTGATATTTTTGTCTGTTTTGTTGACTGCAGATGATAGATGGCTTTTGACATGCAAGAGCATTACACTAGAACATAGAAGAAGGGGTATACAGGGTAGCGTGAGCTCTAATGAAGTGGATTATTCCTTGCAGGCAATGGAGGATATAATTTTGTCAAAGTCAAAATAAACTTTATTGTCACCTAAATTCACAGAAGTGCAAACTGAGCAAAATTATGTTTCTTCTAGCTCAATATGCATTGAAAACATAGACTACCTTTAACATGACAATAATACACAAAATTCTATAGACACACATGAAAAACACAACAATAATAAATACTTGCATTATTGCACTGATTTCACAGATTGTCACTCAATACTAGGTTATTAGCTTATTTTCACTGGAAAAAAATGCACTTAAGCGATTGATTTTAATCCTGCATTTTTATTGCACAGTAAGACAGCTCTGTTTGATTACTGCTGACTTTGCTGTCTGGGTGTGGGTAAGACCTTGTTACATGTTGCACTTTAGAGACTTTTCAGTATTTTTGGATTACTGCCTTAATGTCAAGTGTGAAGGGTACCGTTCCCAGAGTTCAGTAACCTGATGGCTAGTAGAAAGAAGCTGTTTCTGAATTAGTGAATTAGTAAATGAACTGTGAAATTATTATGTGATGGTTTAGTAAACAGAAACTAGCACAATTTAATTTAACATCTCCTTGTTACAGAAGACAATATATATATATATATATATATATATATATATATATATATATATATATATATATATATATATATATATATATATATATATATATATATATATATATATACCACATTATCCATCAAAAAATACCCAAAATGCAGTGCTGAATACAAATGAGAGACTGATTGGTAACTAGCAGTCCTAAAGCAAATACATTAGACAAGTATCACTGTTCTCTAATTTTACCATGTACAAGGTATTAAAGTATCTACACATCATTTAAGAAATTTAAATTATATAGATGATTTTCAGATGACACTAGCCATTTTAATTTCTACCTAATTTTGTTAGGAATCATGTTTTAAATACCACCATAAAAGCCTACACACAAAAACATGTATGCAGTTTATTGTAAAATATTGCTTTGTTGCCAGTCCCATACTGCATGGGAAAAATCAACATTTAATCAAAAACCAGGGTACACGATGTAATAAATGCAAGTTTGCCTCACTCACCTTTGTACTGAATATTAATTTGCATTCCAGGTCTGCAGAGTGCCAGCACCTGTAAATTATATTTTGTGTTTTCAAAGCTATGCACAGAAATAAGCAAGTGATTGATACAGGCTCAACAATCAATGGCACTTACAGATGTGTAAATGTCATATTTAGGCTTTTAAATTTAAGATAAATGCATCTCACCATATCAAGTTCAGCTATTTATTCACAAATGTATCTTTAAGCTTCATAAATATGCAAAGCATTTAACTCCATAATGCAATAAAAATCTTGTCCAAAGGTTAGTTTTCATACTTTGTTTATGAGCATGCATTTAATATGTTCTAGCATGTTTAGCCTTTACAATTTCAGTTTCTATGAATGTTGTACTGCAGTATGCAGCATATATTTAGATTGAACTTTCAAAGGTTTTCTCTCTTACTTTAGCAATAGCAATGCCAAATTCAGAGACAGCTTTAACTACTAGCATACATACTTCCTACAAAATTAATATATAATTTGACTGGAATTAGTGATACTGAGCAATGGATGAGATTCATAAATAATCTTGTTCTACATGGACCTGGACATACATTTACCTGGTTACACCATTTGCTTAATATCACACAAGTGGTAAAATATAAACAATAGTTTCCTTTCCTGACTTGTCTGTATACCAGTATGAAAAAGATATGTTCTAAACCATTCAAATACATCACAATTGCATTGTCTGAGTTGCGTCAGGAATGGGTCATAGATAAGTTAACTCAGCTTCTGGGTTTTAATGCAATGACACACTCATCTGCCTATGTCTTCCTTTCCTAATATCTAGTACCTTAAAAAACAAATATATCCACTGTTGGGGTTTTTACCTCTCCATTTTATATGTCTTCTACAATAAAACCCTGTACTTAGGTTTAGGGTGCATTCTTCAGCAATGTCTGAAATCTAAAAGGAAGGCCCAGCTTTGTGCCAAACTACATGTGATCGGTGCCACTTATGCTGAACCTGAGGACATTAACAACCTGCTAGCAGAGAGGTTTGGTGAAACCTTCACCCCCATCCCCACAAATCATACCCCATAACATACTTGTCACCAGTCCTCTGCCTAGTATCTCCAAGGCTAAAAATGCAGCTCCAATGGGACTGGTCAACTTTCAAGCTGCTTATTGAATGGTCTAAAGCAGGAGTTAGTGGAAATAATGAGCATGCTCTTCAATCTCAGTCTAAGCACTGGCTTTGTCCCAGCTGCTGAGTGGAAGACAGCAACTGCACCAAATCCCCTTGCACAAAGGGGTCCCCTCAACCGACCCCGGAAACTATAGACTCATAAGCCTAACCAGCCTTTTCTGTAAAGCCATGGAGAGAAAAACCATGGACCTTATCAACAAGGATATAGGTGACCTTCAACCTCTTGACCTAACACGGTTTGGCTTTGTTAAGGGCAGATCTTTCCTGTTAAACCTGGCGAACTTCCTCCAGATTGTCACCAAGACTCTGGATGAAGGTAAAACAGTTCACATGGCCTATCTTGACCTAACCAGGATGGTTCACACAATCCTATACTTAGGCATCATTGAGAAACTCACCCAGCTGGGGATTAACCCTTACGTTACTAGATGGGTTGCCTACTGGCTCACAAACAGAACACATACAGTCAAAACTGGAGATGCCACCTCTAGTAGCAGACCTGTTACTAGTAGTGTTCCTCAAGCATCTGTGCTAGGCCCCCTACTTTTTAGTATCTATTGTTTAGAAGTCCAGGCAAAAATAGATGGCTTGTGCCTTACCAAGTTTGCTAATAACTGCAAATTGGGTGCAATCATCAAATCTCTCAAAGATCTCAACATACTACAAAATGGGCTTACACAGACAATTGATTAGTGTCAAAGCCATGGACTTAAAATAAATGCAAAAAAAATGGATTATCATCCCCTTTGGCAAAAGAGATACCTCTACTAATTACAACATTAATAATACCCTCCAAGTTCAAACTCAATGGTGAGAGATTTATTAACACAAGTTGATAGTAGCCTAATGTTCATCATCAGGTGACCACAGTAGTAAGGATGGCATCCTATGTCACACACTTCACAAGCAAGGGTATAGCATCCAAAGCTAAGGAGGTTATAACTCCCCTGTACTCGGCTCTCATCAGACCAATAATAGAGTACAATGTTTCTTTTTGAATGTACCTCACTAGACATCTGCAGCATCTGGGGAGACCTCAGAGGTTTTTTTCAGGGCCTATAACACATGACCTACATGGACAGACCGAAGGTCTTATCACTTTACTCAGCATCATATGGACTGCTTAGAGGAGACTTGTGCCTGGCCTGCAGAGCAGTATCAGACCCTGCCTTGATGAAGCTGCTGCACATCTGCAAATCCAACAGAACAAGATTAATTCATTCTAGGAATCTTAACCTAGCCTGTGACATTAACAATACATGCTGGAGAGACAGATATGTCTCCCAGAGGGTGCCACTTCTCTGGAACAAACTCCCAGTTCATGTAAAACAGAGCTCCTGAATGACCCTATTTAAGCACAACCTGGACATTTGGAAGGGAAACCATAAATTTATACCAGGGGTTTCACCTGTGTACCTCTTAGACAGGTGCAGCCAGTGCTGATTACAGATTCATGCCCAAACATAGACTACCTATCTTGGTCCATAAGGGAATAGGGGTATACCATGGCTAGGCTTGTAGAGGTCTTAAGGCCAATAGCCTAGTAACCTCTTTTGATCATATGATCCTATGAGCTGAAAGTTGCACACATACAGGCATGTTTTAAATTAGATCTTGACTCATGCCAAAATTGTTACACTTGCAAATCAAAAATGTTAGCTCTCCCCTTTGATATTCACAGTTAATAAGCAGCATTTAGTATTTTTTAACATTCTTTTTAGTCATTGGTTTAATTTCCAGGTGGTACTACTCAAAGTTTGTATTTTGCATGTCACACCAAGCCATTATGTACCAATTTATAATATTTTACCTCTAAAGAACAATGATTATAGTTAATGTCATATAGCATTTATTTTTTTACACTATAATACGTGTAAGTATGGTGAACTCCACACAAGACCAAGTCTCTCTGCTATATTTCACACCTCCATTGTATTTTGAAGGAATCATTCCCAGTTTCTCTGCAAGGCCATTTCTATGCTTTCAGTCACTCAAATGCAGCTGGTAATGTTGTACACAAACTGGTACATGTGAGAAATGAATTGCGAGCCATTTCAGGCACATAGTTTTAGATGACTGTCAGAAGACATAGCAGGTGAAGAGGAGGGTGGTGCTCCTTTTAAAACCCAATTATGAGATACTGAGGAGTTCAGGATCTTCGTGACACTATGTGTAAATTGCTACAGTCATAGTCTTCTGCAGGGGGACTATACTGGGCCTCAGTACAAGACTGAGGCTTGGAATGGCTTGGCAAAGGCTGTCGCTAATGCAACTGGCATTACACTCACTGGGGAACAATGTTATCTTCATTATAGTAACATGAAGTGGCACAAGTAGGATCTCCTGAGCTGATGGGAGACAGAATTATGGATTGAAAACACTGTTGAATTGTGCAAATATAGTGACCCATCAACAGTCAAGAACATACCATGGATTGGCCAGGCAATGCATTTATTCATTATACTTCTGTTTTTTGTCAAGTTTTCCATTCTGTATAGTAGCTGAAGAGATCACTCTAAATAGAGACGCACATCAGGGAAGTCTCACCTCAGAAAGGCATAGGATATGTATGGATTAGATATGAATGTAAGCAAGATCATAGTACCTCTGTAATGTAGTTAATCAACAAATTTCAGGACATCAGTTAATATGAGCTTGAGAAGGCATACTTAAACTTTATATCAAGCATACATGCATGCTCTAATAGCTCCTGGTCATTGCATTAGGTAATGAATAAATCACCCTAGCTTTGTATGAGTTCAGTTCTTAGCAGCAGCAATTAGCATTTATTACAAGATAGTTTATAAAAGTATTTATTACAATATTAAATGACATTACAAATTTCATTTGTGTAACTGGATGCATTTACTTGGAATGCATATATCCTAAATGCCAAAGTCAACTAACTGTTCCATATTATTTGTCATGGCAGTCATAACAGTGAGACTGATATCTCTTATGACACATTAATGCCTTCACATCATATCTGAATCTGGCAAAGGCTAACATTATCATTACTATTATTATTATTATTATTTGCTTATAAATTGAAATATTAATCTGACATGGCATTCATGTTATTATCCATGTTTTCTCTCAGTCAGCCCTATATCTCTTTTTTATTTCCTGTGTTGAAACATTGCTGCTGTAACACAAGTGACAATCACCACAGGAAGCTCGACAGGCTACTGGGTAGTGGTTCATAGGTTCATAGGTAGGTACTAGGCTGTTAGCCATGGGGCCTATATAAGCCTAGCCAGAAAGGTTCCCTGGCTTTCGCCAACCAAGAAAATTATTTTCCTGTGCCCCTGTCGAGCAGTGCCACGGAAGTGATCCCCAGGGTGAATTTTCTATTTCCCATCCAGTCATAAAGATTTTTCTTAAGGAAGGCCAATGAGGAGTTTTGCTTGACATGAATGGGTAGTTTGTTTCAGAGTATGGGAAGTCTCTGGGACAGTAATCTATCCCACCAGCATGTTCTGTTTATTATGGTGACAAGGTTTAGGTCCCTGGAGCATGTGGTAAGGAGAGATTGGGATTTCTTTAAGTGTAGCATATCCAACAGCTCTGGGTTTGACATAGCTTTCTTTGTTAGGCAGTGCTCGCCTCTGAGTAGGCGATATGCGATGGAGTAGAGCTGGAGTTTTTTGAGACGGTCTGCGTATGCCATCTGTTTGAGGCCGGTAATTCTCTTAGTGAGGTATTTCTATGGCCTTTCCAATTGTTGTAAGTGTCTTGTGAGATACATGCCGAATGGGGCATTGTACTCTATAATGGGTCTGATGAGGGATGAGTAGAGAGGAAAAATGACCTCCTTTTTTCTAGAGGAGACCCCTTTGTGATGAGGTGTCCCATGTAGAAGGATTTCCTGACTACTGTGGTGATGTGGTTATCAAAGGAGACACTACTGTCCACCTGTGTCCTGAGGTTTCTTATCACACTTTCGGTGTTTAGTGAGCTACCGCCTATGTGGTAGTTCATGGGTACCAAGTTTTTCCAAAAGGGGATGACAATGCACTTCTTGGCATTGAGCTTGAGGCCATGACTTTGACACCAAGCATCTGTCTCTGTGTGGCCCTTTGGTAGAATGTCTACATCATTAGGTGATTCTGTTATGGCTCCCAGTTTGCAGTCATCTGCAAACTTTGTTAGCCAAAGACATTATGGGTTGGCCTGCACTTCAGAGAAGTAGATGTGGAACAGGAGAGGACCCAGGACCAAATCCTGTGGTACTCCACTCATCACTGGTCTGAAGTCAGACTTCATCATTCCTCAACAGTTGACTGCTACAGCACTGCCACAAGCAGCACAGACACTCATCATGTCTGGGGTCCAATTTGTCAGCATTGCCACCACACCTCCTGCACTACCTGACACAAATGGATCAGATATCACTGCCTTGGTTGCTGGTGCAGTGGTACCCATGAGAGTTGTAATGGATGAAGCAATTTTTTCAGCCTTATTAGCTCTTGACAAGGCTGAAACAGGACATCATGGACAGTGGCTTTGGTGCCCCTATTGGCAGAGTAGAAAAGGTACTGTTTCAAATCGCAAAGTCAATGCCACATCAAGTACTGTCCAGAGATTTGCAATAGGAGACAGTGATGATAGTAGTGAAGATAAGAACTAGATTCTCACGGTGCTGAAGCTGGATGATGATGATGATGATGTTGCCCCTCTGATATCCCCTATCTATCTCCAGTCATGGTGTCCCCCAACCTTTTGTGTCCAACACTACCCCTGTCAGCCTTGTATGTCCTGCATGCATGTGCCTGCTATTTAACCTTTCTAACCTACCATACCATCTTATTCCTAAAAACTGCATGCCTGGGACCTGCTATCTAAACTTCCCACCCTACCATGCCCTCTTATTCCTAAAAACTGCATGCCTGGGACCTGCTATCTAAACTTCCCACCCTACTGTGCCCTCTTATTCCTAAAAACCCACATGCCTGCACCTACTATCTAACCTTCCCAACCTACCATAACATCTTATTCCTAAAAACTGCATGCCTGGGACCTGCTATCTAAACTTCCCACCCTACCATGCCCTCTTATTCCTAAAAACTGCATGCCTGGGACCTGCTATCTAAACGTCCCACCCTACTGTGCCCTCTTATTCCTAAAAACCACATGCCTGCACCTACTATCTAACCTTCCCAACCTACCATAACATCTTATTCCTAAAAAAACTTCCCCTACAGTTCTCTCTCAAAAATAAAAAATGGGCACCTGTCAAACAAAAAAAAAATGAAATCCCATACATACCTTTCCACCCTGACAGTGTGCCTGCTTGAAACATGTGATTTGGTCCAATTGTCCAAACAGCATTATTTTGATGATGTCACCCAGCTCTGGTGCGGTGACTATTCAAATTCATCAAATTCTTGTTACAAATGTATATTTATGTTGTGAAGAAGTGGATAGCTACAATGCTTTCCCACAACCATCCTGCACATTCCTTTATTCTTCTCACTGTGCCCTACCATCTGCTTGTCCCCCTTTTTCATGAGTGTCCTATTAGTCCTTTTTTCCACATTTAATTAGGTCAAACAAATAGATTTACAAATACACATTGTCAAAAATGACACATAAAAAGCCTTCAAATTTTGTCCTCAGCATTTGTGCAACACTTGACATTTTGTACTAATGCCAAGTGACTGTAAATGGTATTTCACATCCTATGACAAAAACTGGTGAGTTTTTGCCATCAGCCACACTAGTCCAATTATCTTCATGTAAATGTGCTTAACCTAGCTGTGCTATAGAAATACAGGCTGACACCACTGTTGTGAGACATTTACTCTAACATTTATTAGGCAGTTGGATGTAATGTACACTTTATGGCATGTTACACTTGTTATTACTATGATCAAGCCCGATGTCTACATTTTCCCTTACTTCAGTCTTTTTTCACTATCCCTTCAAATATGTTAATTTAAATTTTGTGAAGTAAGTGTTCCTGTGTGGTATGCTCAGATAACCTGCATGTCAGTAGACTGCTTTTGCATAGTGTCAAGGGTTCAAATCAAGAAGTATGTCATACCATTAGTTATTTTTTGCCATAATATTATTATGTGTGTAACTGTTGGCTATGTATGTTATTAACTCACCATTATCCTGCTTCTGTTTTAATCATTGTCAAAGGAAAAATAACTTCAAAATGATCAACACATGGCAGGTTCAGGTTAAAGCACTTTAATCTTGCAGCAAGGAGACAAAAACGTGTTAATACAGAGTTTGTCTAACTAGAATCAGGAAGTGAAGCTATTCTTATACATTTCTTACAAGGTATTGCCTACTAAGCTGACGTAATAAATCACAAGTTCTTTCAATATTATTTCACAGCAGCTGTTTGTCCATGATTTTCTGCTGGCATATCAAGTTTACAAAAAATCTTCCTAAGAAAAACAATGTGGCCTTGATGACCACCGGTCAGATACAACTTCTCACTATGCAGTGTTACCATTCAAGGTACTATGGCTAATTCGAGCACAAAGCAAGTACAGATTACAGTTCATTTCTTCAAGCAGTCTTTGTTTGGTGTATCTTTTCTTCTCCGCAGCTGTGCATGTTTACATAACATGAACAGGGCTGATTGTTCATATTCAATCACATTATAGAAAACAGTATTGTTCTATTCATTCACTATTCATTCATTTTCCTGACCTAGCAGATAATCACCTGCTTCTTAGTACATTTCCAAAAGGCATAAACATGAATTTTGCTGTGCTAGCAAATACTAGGTCAGAGAGCATCTTGCAATTTCAGAAAGCATACTGCAGTTTGAAAAAGCATCTTATAATTTCATACAGAATTAAGCTGTACATAAAATAGAATGAAATGTGTTAACCCTTTTAGCTTCTAATAAGCACTAAACATATACATTAATACATATTTTTCTAACATTTCCCCCCTGTTAATACTTTTAATTCTATTTTCAAAAGTATAAACAATTGCTTCTTCTCCTAACCTCTTTCTGTTCAGAATTTGCAGTTAAGAGAGTCATTCAGTTTAAACTTATGAAAGTGTTTCATTTTTCAACAGTTCTTCAATTTCAGTACTTTGATATAAAGTCTCAGAAACTGACATGTCTATAAAATCTTTGATCAATCTTTTTATGCAGGGAATACCACAACAAACACACACTCCTAATAGGAGTAATCCCACAAAAATGCTAATCAGGATGTTCATTAGGATGCTACCCCCCCCCCCCCAAACAAATTCTGGAAAAAGTCCGTCAGTGGGTTTGGGCCTGTTTTGGTCATGGCTGACACTTGCTGAATCACCTCAAGATGGTCGTTTATCTCATGCTGGTTGTCAGGAATATACGAAGAGCACTCCTCTTTTATTAAAGCGCATGTACCATCTTTTGCCGCTAGGGTGAAGTCAAGAGCCATGCGGTTTTGAAGCACCACAGTTCTCACAGTGTTCAGTTCATCAGTCATTAACTCCAGAGCAGAAAAAGTTGCATTACTCATTACTTCAAGAAGTTTGGACAGTTTTCTCAACTCCCAAATCGATTTCACTGCGCCATATGCAGGGGCTATACCTGCCCATGATATAATAGTGTCACTCAAGTCCATGTGTGTCAGTTTATCTTTGTTTTTTATGGAATTATGGTTTCTCCAGCCTTCTTCGATTTGTCCCACTGGATTTTCAGGCCTTCTGATTGGATTTCCGGTTTTCTTGGTGACCTCTCTGACATTTCGAATTTTTCCCTGAGGCAAGACTGCAGTGTGTCGTATGGCCGGAACCAGGTAACCCAAAAAACAACTGCCGGACCAGTTCTCAGGTAACCATTTGTATGCCTTTTTCCCACAAACAAAATAACAATTCTCTACTTTAGTATTAATATACACTTGCCCTGCATGAAACATTTTCTTATCAATAATAGATAGTTGTTTAAAAAGAACAGGATTACCTTCTATCTCATCAGTAGTTTTATGGATCGACTCAAGATATGAGTCATAGTTTGCATCACAGATATAACCTGCATTATTGGCCTTGGCATAACATTTATAAGGAACAGTCACATTACAATTACTCCAACCTACCTGAACAGTATCATTTTTGTAAAAACATACAATTCCCTTTTGTGTAACAGGCAGGTACAATGCAATTTTGCCTTGTGATTTTACAGTTGTATATCGAAAAGCAAATTTTCCCAGGTCTCATTGACCCCTAGGGGGACAGCAGTCATTAATAATCCCCTGTATGCTCTTGGTATAGCTGTGCAGATCCAGTAATTCGAAACATTAAAAGTTTCAGCATACACATATTTAATTGCTTGGTAAGTGTTAAAGTTCGGATGCCAGTCTATGAGTGATTCACATTTATTCAGTTCAGCTTGTGTGGCTGGAAAAAGGAAAGGCCACAACAAAAAGATTAATGTTATCAGTATGGCCAACAGAATGATCATGCAATACTTCTGAGGTTGTTCAGCATTTCTATTTGCTCCGTATCTGGTCATTTTGTTCTTGTGTAACAGTAACAAGTTTTTTGTCCAGTTCAAAGTTTTTAACCAATTTACAGTGTGTCAGATGAATCCAGGATGCTCGCTCTGTGATCTTGACTGCAGTGGGTGTTGACAGTAGCACTTGGTATGGCCATTCCCACTTCGGAGTGGTCCAATTCTTCTTCTTGATAACTTTCACCCAGACCCATGTGCCTGGGACTACTGCTGCTTCCAATGGTCTGGTTTGTTCTTTATCTGAAACAGAATTTAACTGCAAAAGTTGTTTATTACTTAAAAGTCGTCTCATATATTCTGCAAGTGAACTGTCAGCGTCCTGGTCTGCAGGCATGAGAGGTTTCCACTGAGGTATATAATATGCCCTCCCAAACAGTATTTCAAAAGGAGCTAACCCTATTGCATTTGGAACAGTTCTCATGCTCAACAATGCCAGAGGCAGGCAGTGCATCCAGTTCTTCTGTGTCTCACTAATCAATTTCCTAAGTTTGTTTTTCAAAACCCCATTATGCCTCTCTACTAATCCTGCGGATTGGGGGTGGTATGCACAATGGTTCTTTAAAGAAATTCTGAAATATTGACTTAACTGTTGTATGGTTTGATTTACAGAGTGTGTGCCATTGTCACTGTAGATCTTTTCTGGTATGCCAAATCTAGGAATAATTTCTTTAACAAGGACTTTTGCAACAGTAGCTGCATCTGGATTTTTGGTCGGAAAAGCTTCCACCCATTTGGAAAACATATCTATAATGACAAGACAATATTTCTTATTTTCACATTTGTTTAGTTCTATGAAATCCATACAGATAGTATGGAATGGGTACGGTGGTGTTGGGAAACTCCCTTGCTTAGGCTTCAATGCCCCTTGTGCATGATGCTTGTTACAAACATGGTATGCTGCACAAAAATCTTTTTTGTAGTTTGTAAATCCATATGCAGTGAACACTCGGTTTACTAACTGTACCATCCCCCCTGTTGAGACATGGCACTGCCCATGGCTCAACAAAGCTGTATATCTAAATAAGTTAGATGGCAAAATTGGAGATGTACAGCCCTTTCTCAAGAATTGCTCCTAGTTTTATCCATTTCTGTTTTTCTACATTTGTAGTAAGTGTCTACATTGCTTTTAACATTTCTAAATCTAAAATCTCAGAAGGTTGTAGTTCCTCACTCAAAAGAAATACTTCTGAAGCTGAAGCTGCCTGCTTTGCAGCTGTATCAGCTCTTGCATTACCTTTTGAAATCCTATCCTGTTGCTTGGTATGAGTTACGCATTTACAAATAGCTACTTTCTGAGGTAACTGAATAGATTTTAACAAATCTAAAATAAATTGCACATGATTAATCGGTTTACCAGTAGATGTTATCATTCCTCTATTTTTCCACTGTTGTGCAAAAACATGTACAGTAGAAAAAGCGTACTGACTGTCAGTAAAAATGTTCACACATGTACCCTTTGCCAAGGTACATGCCCTTGTCAAAGCAATCAATTCTGCTGCTTGTGCAGATAAGTTGTGTGGTAAAGACTTCGCTTCTAAAATCTCAGTATTAGAAACTACTGCATACCCCACTAGATTCTGTCCTGTAGGACCCCTTTTGCATGAGCCATCCACGTAATATGTCACCTCGGCATCATCCAAGGGAATATCCATTAGATCTTTTCTAGGCAGTGTCTTTTGCTCAATCTCCTGCAGGCAGCTGTGTGGTGTGCCATCTGCAGGGGTCGGGAGCAAGGTAGACGGGTTTAAAGTTGTACATCGTTCAATTGTCATATGAGGTTGGCTCAAGAGTAAAGTCATACAGGAAAGATGTCTAGCAGGAGAAAGATATGCTATTTCTTCTTGCAGTAAAATAACTGCGACTGCATGAGGCACTTTCAATGTGAGAGGGTGGAACAACACTACTGAGGCCGAAGCCTGTACTGCCATTGCAGCTGCAACTACTGCTTGTACACAGTGGGGCAGGGATCGCACCACTGGTCCAGCTGTGATGAATTATAAGCTATGGGGCATTGCTTATCCCCATGCTGCTGTGTTAATACTGATGTCATGTAACCTTGTTTACAATCTACAGTTTGGAAAAAAACGTTTATGATAGTTTGGTAATCCTAAAACTAATGAGGATGCTATCGGTTGTTTCAGTTTGCAGAAAGCTGATTCTGCTTCTGGTGTCCATTGTAATAAATCTTGTGCTGCCATAGGCTTCTTGTATATCAAGTTGGTCAATGGAGCAGACTCCAAGGCATAGTTTGGAATCCAACTCCCACAGAAATTAGTCGTCCCCAGGAAGGACATCATTTCCTTCTTGGTAGTCGGTTTGGGTGCTTGTAAAATTGCTATTTTCCTATCTTCATCTAATGTTTTGCCTTCTTTGGATATTACATAGCCCAGGTATTTAACCTACTTTCTCCAAAGCTGCAATTTGTTTTTGTTTACTTTAATCCTTGAGTGGCTAAAAATTGTAGTAATGCTATGGTATCTTCTCTACATTCTTGCTGGGTGGGGGCTGCCAGCAGGATGTCGTCTACATAAAGTAAAATTTGGTTGCCTCTTGGTGGGCTAAATCCTGCCAAGTTGCTTGCCATCTCCTGTGCAAATATTGTTGGGCTTTCACAATACCCCTGTGGTAGTCACATGTATGTATACCTTTCCCCCTGAAATGTGAATGCAAACCAATGTTGGCTGTCAGGGTGTATTGGTATGGAAAAGAACGCATTGCTAATATCTACCACAGAGAAATACTTCTGTTGAGGCTTCAAATCATTCAATAGGGTGTGTGGATCTGGCACCGTAGGTGCGCTAGGTATTACTGCGTCATTTACAGCTTGTAAGTCTTGGACCATACGCCATTCTCCATTTGCTTTCCTAACAGGAAATAAGGGTGTGTTACATGGTGAATCGGGAGATTCTAATAGTACTCCTTCCTTAAGTAAAGCTGCCATTATAGGTTTGATTCCTACTTCTGCATCCTTTCTTAAGGGATTCTGTCTCTTTTGAGGTCTGAATGCTGATTTTGGCATAATAGTAACTGGTCCTGCTGTACGAATTAGTCCTACATTTGATTTCCCTGTTGACCAGAGAGTTTCTGGTATGCTCCGTAAAGCTTTTTCTTCCTCTTCAAGTAAGAGTGTTAATCAGTTATCCTCACTAGACTGCAAGTGTACAGCTGGGTGTGTCTGCGTTATCCAGTTTAACTTCTGCTTTTGTACTCCCTGTTTTGACAATTCTAACTCTGTTTGTTTTTCCCACTTTGTGGCTTTTTCTCCAAGATCTGCCCATTTCACATTCTTGTCTTTAGTTAAACTAACATGTGGTAATCGATTAGATTTATAGAGTGCAAAGAATTCCTGGGGCAATGAACAGCTAACTACACTGTTCCCTTCTGTTTCCCAGTACAGATTACATAATACTAATCTGTTTGCATGGTTTTTAAACAGTTCTTGCTCATATTCCATATCAGGTCCTGGTGTGCTACAATAATACAGAGTACAGTGCAACAAATGCTGTTTATCAGTGTCAAGGGAGGGGGACTTACTGATGGCTACATTCATCAGTTCTTCGGTTACTGCCCCTGGACCAGTTGTGACTAAGTCCTGGCTGTACCAATAAAATGTTTCACCCTCCGGTCGCACCACAAAAGTATCCATTTGTCATTGTGCTTCCATACCCTGCATAGTCGGTACTACTGCTATGCCAAATATCTGCATAAGATCTCTGCCCAAAAGGTTCACTGGGCATTTTGCAGAAATGACAATTTTGCTTTTCTGGGTCATCCCTGAAACAGGGTCCGTTATTTCTATGTTATGGGAGAGTGGCTCCCGATACAGCTGTCCATTAGCTGCTTTCACTAATATGTAATCAAGTGATTCTGAATTTTCTGGAAGTTTGGAAGGATGTATCAGGGTTTGTGAAGCCCCTGAGTCACACAGGAATTTAACTTCCCTCCCATCTACCAGAAGTGTAACTTCCAGTTTTGTGTCTGCTAAATAGAGCTCTAGACTCAATAATGCTAAGTCCAAAATTTCACTTTCTTCACCTTTGGTGATTTCTTGTACTTCCTCTATTTCTTCTATCACATTCTCTACTCCCTTTATCACATTTGCATTTGTATTTTCTTGGTTATTCCCTTATAGTGATTCTTGACTATCATATAGTCAGTCCTCACCCTCCTTATCTTCCACGGCTACCTTCTTGTTTTGCTTGCAATCCCTTACTAAATGTCCCTTTTTTCCACATTTAAAACATTCATCCCTTTTCTTTCTCTCTTCAAACTCTTCTGATCGTTTATCAGATTGTTTGTTTCCCTGGGCATTTTTCTTGCCCTTTTTCCCTGATTGTACTACAAAAATTCTGCTCTGTCTTCTACAGCAAATACTTGGGTTTTCTTTTTCTTTTTGTTATTAAAATGCCTTTCGGCATGCCTAGCATATTCAAGTAATTACTGTAATCTACTTGTACGATGGTCTACCATGTGCTTTATAATAAAGCTGCTAATGGGTGCAATACTGCCTTTCAAAAATGCATTCTTTAGCTGCTGCTCATATGGGGAATCATGTGTCTGGTCTTCAGGTACCTGCATTCCACAATGGTTATTAAAACACTCTAATAATCTAGCATAATATCTGTCAACAGTTTCACCTTCCTGTTGGATGCATTGATTAATGCAAGTCTAGTCTGCCCTAGGCTTCCATTTCTCAGAGATTCGGTCTGTTAGACCTTTCACTCTGTTATCCAGTTCTGCATTGCTATGTGGGAGTGGCTTGTGTTCTGCATCACAGGGATTCCAGTTGCCACTGATCATGTGCCAATCTGGACCTACGATCTGTCTGACTACTTTTTCTACTTCTTCTCCATTTAAATGATAACTTAGCCTAATGCCCTGTATGTCTTCTAAGAATTTTCTAAAATTAACTTTTGGATGGGGAATTCCCTCTGTGGCTTTCCAGATGTCTTCCGGTGTCCACGGTCTATATACTAGGAGAGTCAGATTCTGTCCTGCCTGCGGATTTGGTACTTCTATGAGTGGACATATCTCTTCTTCACTCATAGCTCATGAATTTTTGTTCATTTGATATAACTCAGTATCCCCTCTTAAGTTACGTGTTCAAGACCTAGTCTCGATGAGATCTCTGACGCATTGTTTTGGCTTTGTGGTGACAGCCGGGTATAGCGGAGGTGGATCAGCTTGTCCACTCACTTCATATTCTGGTGCGGGAAGTGGAGGGGGCAGAGGAGCTGATGCTATTACTAAATTACTGTCTTCTTTATCTAGAAACATAGCTTTTGAATTATTACCTTTTTGCTCCCTATGGTTTGCTTCCTCAATCCACCTGTGTGCCTGAGGAATACCTAATTGATGTTGCTTTTTTACCTGACCTTTTGCATCAGCTTTAAGCTGTTTGACAAGTTTTATAAGCGAGGATTTTTCTAATTTGCCATTAAATTCATATTTATTAACCCATTTTGTATAGTATCTAGCATTGTCGGCACTCTGTAATTGCATATATTTTCCATCTTCGGTTAGCGGTGGGTCTTGGGAACTTTTTGTGCACTTATTACCCATATTGTTCTGACTGTTAAAAATGTTACGTAACCCTTCTTATTTTCACGTGGCACCACGATTTTCTGTTTCACAGTTTATCTAGAATAACTGTCTTACCTATTCTGCTTCCCTGATCTATGACAAGACTGCAATTTTTCTGTCCCTGACTTGTTGTACAAAACAAATCTCCTGGCAGATATTTCCAATCAAGTCCCTGATCTAAAACAGAAAAAAGGTAAATCTCACCTTACCTGAGCCTCAGTGATTGATCGTCTCTGGTTCGTATACCAACACGTCCTCCAGTCGCAGATCAGAAAAGTTGCTGGCCTCTTTTGAACAACAATTCAGTCGGAGGTCTTTCAAAGCAGAAGAACAGATGTGGTCTCTTCCCCGTACGGTTTCATGCCACCTGGCCCATTTGACCTGAGGTGAAGTGAGAGTTTCCGGTCTGGCGGACCAATCTGTCAAAGGAAAAATAACTTCAAAATGATCAACACACGGCAGGTTCAAGTTAAGGCACTTTAATCTTGCAGCAAGGAGACAAAAACGTATTAATACAGAGTTTGTCTAACTAGAATCAGGAAGTGAAGCTATTCTTATACATTTCTTACAAGGTATTGCCTACTAAGCTGACGTAATAAATCACAAGTTCTTTCAATATTATTTCACAGCAGCTGTTTGTCCATGATTTTCTGCTGGCATATCAAGTTTACAAAAAAACTTCCTAAGAAAAACAATGTGGCCTTGATGACCACCGGTCAGATACAACTTCTCACTATGCAATGGTACCATTCAAGGCACTATAGCTAATTCGAGCACAAAGCAAGTACAGATTACAGTTCATTTCTTCAAGCAGTCTTTGTTTGTTGTATCTTTTCTTTTCTGCAGCTGTGCAAGTTCCCATAACACAAACAGGGCTGATTGTTCATATTCAATCACATTATAGAAAACAGTATTGTTCTATTCATTCACTATTCATTCATTTTCCTGACCTAGCAGATAATCACCTGCTTCTTAGTACATTTCCAAAAGGCATAAACATGAATTTTGCTGTGCTAGCAAATACTAGGTCAGAGAGCATCTTGCAATTTCAGAAAGCATACTGCAGTTTGAAAAAGCATCTTATAATTTCATACAGAATTAAGCTGTACATAAAATAGAATGCAATGTGTTAACCCTTTTAGCTTCTAATAAGCACTAAACATATACATTAATACATATTTTTCTAACAATCATGTTTATACTTTTAAATCCCTACTTGCTACCTGTTGGAAACACTTTATTATACACTGCAGGATAGATTAAGTATGAGGACAAACCTATGGTTAACACACCACAAAGATGGCCAAAAATGGTCCATAAACAAAACTCTTTTCCATTTAGTCACTCTCTGTCTCTTCTCCCTCTTCTGTCTTATTCGTGTTTGTCCTGAGCATTTGCCTGATGAAGAAAAATAAGCAGCAATAGTAACTGGTGGTAAATGGTAGTTTGAGTTTTATGGCAAAATCTTGTGAGTTTTTAACTTCAGATGCATTAGTCTGCTACCCCTTATGCTACTGTGATTGGCCTCTCTGCACTATGGAAACGCAGGCTGATAACAATATAAGAACAAAGTTCCTTGCTTTATAGAATTTCCATAGTCTGGGATTCCACCAGAATTAACATGCTTGATCCCTTATGTGTTTCATAATCATGGCCAAAATGCACATTCCTTCCCAGAAATAAGTGCAAGACATTTGGTACAATCAAGGCTTTCTGTATTAATAAGCATAGTACACTAGGCACATCTGAACAATATTGTTGCTGTACATACATAAGTTGATAGGCTAAATTAAGTTGCATTTCCAGGCATTTTCTGAAGTCTTTTAATTATGACACCTAAATGTATGTTATCATGTAGTGACTTTATTATGCAGGGATGCCATATAAATACATATTCTTACATAAGAAGCAGTTCAACATGCCTCAAATACATAGGCAGTCACCAGTTAGGAGGGCTGTCTAAGTATCCACCTGTATTATCAATATAATTGCTACTTTACTGCAATTCCCATGCCAAATGTGTAAATCATGACAGACAAAAAAATTGCATAACACACACCGTTCTGAATTAGATCAGAATCATAACTGTTTGTCTATCTATACTCCTTATTTAATTGAAGGTTGGCATTGAGCACCAAAGATGACTGCCAATTCCTGTAGTAAATTCAAAACGTCAGAATATAACTATGCATGTCCTAAAACTTTGCCAACAGTCATGCAAATTAGCTTGTCAGTAAATTGTTTCAAGGAGCAATTTGGACAAAAAGTAATGTGAGAGACTAGTATTACTTCTGCATGCTGTAATGGACTGTTGTACTCAAGATATGAGAAGTTAACTGTGATGCTGTCTAAAGACATTTTATGTAAAGTTATGTCTGCACTCCAACACATTTACACTTGCAAATGATGTACAATGGTATGGGACCTTTTCACACATACTTCCTCAGTGGTATTAAGCACTGTACTGTCATAGTTTTTACCTGTGTGTTTGTATTTACTCTGCACATAGTCCAAGCATGAGGAAGTATTAAAATGGCAAAGCACATGATTACTATTTGCATACAATTTGCTGAGAACTCAGGAATGCTTGGTTGGCAGTCCTCTGTTTTACAAGTGTGATTGTCATTAATACACCATACTGTGAACAGCTACATGTCACTCACACTACCACAATGTACATGAAGGGTAGGTAAGTTCCTCAGCAATATGTACTTAGTAGTGGTCAACACATTGCCGTGACTTCTGCTTGTCAAGACATGGTCCTTTTCCCCCAAACCTGTGATTCACAGTAGCTTCTCTGCAGCACACTGATGTAGTAATCCTTACAATTATTCTAAAAAAAAAAAAAAATGCATCTTGTTAAGTGACAGTTTGTTAAAATTCATGGCTGCCTAAACCCTGAGAATACTGAGACTATAGCTAGCTATGCAGAATTATTTGCAGAAACCCTGTACAAACATGTAAGTGGCTGTACTGAGGTTGCAGTACCTACAAGTAAGCCCAGATCTAACACCAAAAACAAACCACACTGGTGGAATCCTTACCTTAACAGGCTATAGTATAACAAAAGAAAAAAAGTCACAGACAAAACCAGAAAGTGCAACTATCATAGAGACAAGAGCTCTCTGATTCAACTGAGCAAGAAAATTAGAGGTCTAATAAAGTCCATCAAGGCCAATAATGAGGTTAGGAGAGCCTCAAATACTAAGGATAATCACAAGGCCTTCTTTACCTATGTCAGGAACCATAAAGGTAGCACTCACAAGAGTGCAGAACTGGCGGTAAATGGCACAACCTTCACTGATCATGATGACATAGAGAATCTACTGACTGATAAATCTAGTTCCATCTCCACCCCCTACTACCTTCTGTGAAATCTCTTCTGGTATATCCCCCTAACTATTAACAGGAAGCATATCTTAGTGGCATACACTAAGGCCAAAAATACTGCTTCATTGGGCCTCGAAAATATCTCAAGTTGCCTCCTTAATAGCCTAAAATCTTGACCTAGCAGGACCAAATTATCATGGAAATGATCAGTAAGGACATTGGTAACCAACAGACACTGGGCCCATCCCAATTTGGCTTTGTCTGGGAAGGTCTTCCCTACTCAGCCTAGTAGACTTCTTTGAGAGGGTCGCCATAGGTTTATAGGTGATTACTAGCTTAATGGTTTAAGAGCCTTTACAAGCCTAGTCAATAATACCCAGGATATGACATTATATTTTAATTCCCCAGATATGGGATGGATAGTATTGTGTTACTGGGTTCTTGGGTTTTGGAGTCCTGAGTCATTTTACAGATTGCCTCTGTCCATAAGGGGCATGACAGTACACTGGGAGTGAATTTATGGTTCCACACCCCTTTATCCAAATTATTTTTGAAGAGAGTGAGGCTGGGCTTTATTTTACAAAGATGGAAAGTTTATTCCATAGAAGAGGTCATCTTTGTGATACAAATCTGTCTCTCCAGCAAGTTCTGTTAGAGTCACCATTAAGGTTCAGGTCCATGGAACGAGTAAGTTTTGTATAAGTTTTCTTGTGAGTATCTAACATTTTCATCAGGGCTGAATCAGAGAATGCCTTGTAGGTCAGGCAAAAGTTACTCCTCAATAAACAATATGAGATGGAGTAAAGGAATAGGGGTTTTTGTCTGTCCACATAAGACGTGTCTTACGCTTTGTATTTCTTTAGTGACAATGCTCTGGGGCCATTGCATTTGATGTAAGTGTGTGGTTAGGTACATGCAGAAAGGAACATTGCACTTGATTATGGGCCTGATGAGGGATGAGTACAATGGCACTATGACTTCCTTTGACCTTGATGCCAAGTCCTTACTTATACGTTGAGCCACACAGAAGGATTTCTTCACTGCTGTAGCTACTTGGTGGTCAAAGCTCAGGTTACTATCTGTGTTCCTAGGTCCCACAGCACTGGGTCTACATTCAGGGGTGTGTATCAATATTAGAATTTGCAGGTATATCTGATTTACAAAAGGGTAAGATTGCACATATTTTAGTCTCAGACCATGGTTTTGGTACCAGTCATGTGTCATTTTTAAGGCATGTTTGTAGGCTCTCATCATCATTTGGGGATTCGATGATGGCTCCCAGCTTACATTTGTCAGTGAGCTTGGTGAGCCAGAGGCCTTTAGCATTGGCCTTCACTTCAGAGAAGTATATACCAAACAGGAGGGATCACAACAGTGAACCCCATGGAACACTGCTTGCAACAGATTTCTCATCAGATGTGGATTCGCTTATCCAGACAACATGTGTCCTGTCAGCAAGCCAGTTTGTGATCCATCTGACAATGTAGTGGTTTATGCCTAATGCAGTAAGTTTATCTATGATCTGTGAGTGGGGGATTGTGTTGAAGGCTTTGGCCAGGTCTAAATAAATGATGTGTACTGTTTTACCCTCGTCCATGGCCCTGGTGACTTTCTCAAAGAAGTGCACCAAATTGAGCAGGCAAGACTTCCCTTTGACAAAGCCAAATCAGTCCAGTGTTTGGAAATTTCCTATGTCATTATTGATTGAGTCCATGATAATTGTCTCCATGGCCTTGCAGATTAAGACTGGTCAAGTGTATGGGTCTCTAGTTCCCTGGGCCAGTTAATGGGTCCAGTTTGTGCAGATGGATGACTGTTGCAGTCTTCCATTCCTATGGGGAAAAGCCCATCCAGAGGCTGTAGTTAAAGATGGTTTCTGCTGGCACTGATAGTTTGTATTAGGCTATTTAAGAAGGATTGTGGAATGTTGTTGAGACCCATGAAGGCTGTGTGTTTGGCTTTAGTGAGCACTGTAAGGATCTGTTCCCTCATAAGGACTGGTACGGGATGATTGCAGTTATTTCTTTGGGTGTGATAGGAGGTAATGGGGGAAGTTTTACGTGATCTTGACCAGCAATTTTACTATAGTTTCAGGTGGGGTATAAGTGTTGATGTTTATGATTAACTCAACATATTGTTGAGCATTTCCCCTGATGTTATGAGCATAATTAAAAAAGCCTTATGATTATCATTCACCTGGGAGGCTATCTTTGCCTCATAGTTTGCTTTGGCAGATTTGACTAGCTCTCAAATTTATTTGTTTAGAATGGAAAGTGACTTTTTTGCATTGTTTTGTCTGTTCTTTCATGGCTTTGGAGAGTATTTTTTCCTTTTGTCGAATAGCCTATTTATGGTAGGGGTCCACCAGGATACTTTATGTTTACCAGTAAACATAGGTTTGACTCAGACAGGCACTGCCTACCCTATGCAGCTATGAATGCGATATACAGTACTTTTGTGTACAGCAGGGCAAGCCTCAGTGCCATCTAGGTTCAGAGGGGCTTGAAAGTTTAATAAGCTGTTACTTAGTTTGAGGTAATTGGCCTTAACAAAGATTTTAGGTTTGGAGTTTAATGGGGCTTGCAGGCTAGGTTTAAACCTAAAGAAGATCATCTTATGGTAATATCTTAACAGGGAGGAGTTAATGCATAGGAGGGAGCAGTATTCCCCCATGTTCATGAGTACCAGGTCATGGATATTTGTACTTCTAGTTGAGAGCTAACTAGGTTATCCAGGGTATTTGCACTGATGAAGTCCAAAGACCTCTGCGCAAGTGAAGTATGGGCCATGTAAGCCATTCCAGTTTATGGTGGGGCAGTTGAAGTCACCGATAAGTATGGTGTTAGGCTGAATTTCAAGGGATTTTGCTAGGTTTAGGTAGGAGGTGTAGTTTTCCAGAATCATGTTAGGCTACCTGTAGCTAGCAAGGATATGATAGGGGATCACACCTTTGGCTAGTCGGGCATGGAGCAGCTCAAGCAAGTCATGTTTTTGGACCAGTCTAGTGGTGTACTTGTCCTTTTAGAACACTGAGATACTTCCTCCTTTTGTTTTGTCCTGAGCTGAGGAGGATCGAAATGTATGAAAGGCATTGTAGCCTTTGATAGCCTGGGTGCTCTCCATGGTTCTGAACCATGTTCCATGGCTCCACATATGTCTGTATTCTCCAGGGTGAGAAGTGCTTCCAGTGAGTGCAGTTTTTTTATTTAAAACTCCTAGCATTGAGCAGCAGTGCCTTTAGGTGGTCGTGAATGACTTTTGTTATGTTTGAGGGTTTAACATTTTGGCATTGCCTAAAAAAAGGCAATATGGGGATAAATTAAGTTTTTGCCTGTATCCAGAAACCAAGTGGTAATAAGTGCAAACTGTCTCTGGCAAAGCATCATGTTTTGTTCAATCATGTCTCCCCAGACTGAGAGATATTGGTTCCTGTTGTGACACCAATACCTAAGCAAATTGTTGAAATCAATCAGTTTTTGCTTTTACTGAGGCATCACCATTGGTAAAGGTAGGATGCTATTCAAGGCTAGATTCATACCTGCCTGGGACACATATTCAGAGATCTCCATCATGTCTCTCTTCATATAGTCCAGTGAGGTATATCTTAGGTTGTTTACATCTATGTGGACTACGATCATATCATACTGGTACTTATAGTTTAAAGACCTAAGTGCATGTGTGATCTGGGAGGGTACTGGTTCCAGACAAACAGCTCACTATGTTCTTCTCCTTGTTTAGCCTGGTAAGGGGAACATCAATATGTCTTTCAATGGAATACCCAATAACTAAAATGTTTGGCTGTGTGATGTGTCGCATTTTTGGCTTGGACGTGGGGTTACTATTATTTTCAGAGTTATGTGTGGTGTGAGGCATTGTCTTTTTTGAGTGTGTGTGGGGCCACTGAGAGACACTTTTAGGAGGTCCTTGAGGTTTTAGGTAGATTAAATATGAGTACCTTTGCATATGTGGATCTATGTGTTTGTTCCTTAGTGTTGGCAGTGAGTGTTTTGTGTGTAATGCTGACAACCTGGTTTGCATTTTTTGTTTGTGCATGTAAGAGCATTACCTCCAATGACATTGTGCATCTGCATTTCTCGCGTACTTTGTTTTTTTTTCTAAATTTAAGCAGTTGCCAATGAACATGAGGCAGTTACTACACTGCCTCAGGATACCCATATCAACTAGACAAGAAACAGAGATGATAGGGAAGTGCCTATTCATAATATCAGATCCTTAGTAGATGGGAAGGAGTAGGGGAGATTCACTTAAAGGTGTAAATGAGAGTATTTGCTAGTATTCTGTAGGATGACCTACAGTGGTGCTGTCCTCTGTGCAAACTGTCAGCTCTTTGAGCAGCTATGAACAGTGAGTAACTATTGACATTTCCTATAGAGGATTTTAAATGGGTGAAGTTTAATTATATACAAGGAAAGGGTAACCCCATTTTGCACATCACTTTTATACCAATCAAGATGAAAGACATTTACACAGTTAAACCCTCAGGCCAATTAGGTAAACACAATAAGGCTTTTAGCAACAGTTCCCAACTTGGATGGGTTGAATCAGCCCTCTGCTCCCACCAGAGTGCAGAATAAAACCCTTTTAATGTAAAATGAACTGATGTTGATCTCAAGTGCAGTAACAAATGCTTTATAACAAAAGGCAATATTAAGAATCCTTGGAAATAAGTTCATAAACCCTGAGAAATGTTCCCAAATACAGAAAAGTACACACAAAAGTAGGAAAACTTCTACAAACACAATAAAATTGCAAAACGTAGTATTTTGGCAAACTCAGGAAACTTTGTTAAACACAGAAAAGCTTTTACAGTATCAGAGGAGGTTATGAAATATCAGGATTCTGTTAAAACAACCTAAAAGCAGTACAATAACAAACATACAGTGTTTATTTAACAATTATGGGATGAAAACAGTGATCAATTCAAACAAATCGATAAATGCAGCACAGAACTGTTAAATAGCACTAAGAGCAAGTACAAAAACAACTAATAACAGCTTTGTAGTTCCACAGATGGTTTTAGATGCAAAACAAGGGTCTTGTAATCACAGGAGTCCAAACCAGGCACAGGGAACCACTGAATAAATAATTACATTCTCACACAAATGTAAGGCTTTTATATGGGCAGGAAGAAAGACTTATACACAGTTAAGTTCTCAAGTCAATCAGGTAAATGCACAATAAGCCTTCCACCAGCAGTTCCCTACTCAGATGGGTTGAATCAGCTCACTGTCCCACCAGAGTGCAGAATAAAATCATCCTAATATAAACTGAACTGGTTTTGAGCTCAACTGCATTAGCAAATGCTTTACAACATAAAGCAGAACTCATGCAGTATCAGGAATCATTGGAAATAAATTCACAATCTCTGAGAAATGTCCCTAAATACAGAAAATGTGCAGAAATGTAGGAAGCTTCTACAAACAGAGAAAAAGTTTGCAAAACCAAGGCTATGGATGATGTGAAAATGGTGCATACCACCTATCTCAACCTAGCCAAGTATTTTTACTACAATACTCCACTCGGATATTGTTGATAAACTGTCAGAACTATCATAAATTCCTACTTAATTTACTGAATTGTTGGCTGTCTCACAGATAGGACCCAAGAAGTCAGGATCAGTGAGGTCACCTCCACCTAGACACCAGTCACCCAATAAAGTACCCCAGAGCTTTGTATTAGACCCACTCTTGTTTGGCATTTACTGCTCTGAAGTCATGGCTAATGTCCAAGGCCTCTTGCTCAACAAGTTCACAGATGACTGTAAATTGGGAGCTATCATAGATTTCCCTATGACACCAACACCCTACAAGTGGGTCTAGCTTTAACAAATAACTGGTGTCAAAGCTATGGATTAAAACTCAATGCAAAGAAATGCATTATAGTGCCCTCTGGGAAATCATATACCCAAGCTTATTACTAATCCAATAAAAAAACCCTTAAACATTGATCTGATAGTCAGGGATCTGGGAACATATGTAAACAGTAATCTAGCCTGTTGCCAACACATAGCCAAGATGGAAAGAAAATCATACTATGGCACCCAGCTCATAAGCAAGGGCATGGCATCCAGTTCCAAGGAAGTTATAGTGCCACTCTATTCATCCCTTTTTAGACCCATTATTGAGTACAATACCCCATTTGTCATGTAACTAACCAGACATTTCAAACCGTTGGAATGCCTTCAAAGGTTCCTCATGAAGAGAGTCCAGCATATGAATACCCTGTCCTACACAGATTGCCTTATGGAGCTCACTCTGTACTCAAACTCTTACAGGTTACTTAGAGGTGCTATATGCCTAGCACATAGGGCATCCTCCGATACATTTCTAATAGCTCTCTTGCACATCTGCAAAACAAACAGGACCAGAAACACTAGATCCAAGGACCTGAACTTTGTATGTGACATAAACAGAACATGCTGGAGAAACTAATATGTGTCTCATAGGATCCCTGTTCTAGTGAATAAGCTTCCCATCTGTGTGAAAAAGAGTTCCTCCCTGATTCTATTCAAACAAAACCTTGATCATTGGATGGGAAATCACAAATTCACCCAGGTCTAGTCCCCATGTCTCTGATGAGCAGATGTCGACAGTAAGTAAATTTATCCCCAACTAACCCTCCACCCACCCACATAACCCTTAGCTACCTCTTTACTAACATAGCCCACCATACAGGCATCCAAGGAACCCAGGGACACAACTCAGGCTAGGCTTGTAAAGGCCCTGGTTTACACCAGACAATTCAGAGGACTGGTAGAGACTGCAAAGCCAAATCTGAGGTAAATTTGGCATCCCAGGCCAAGGAGAACCACAAAGCATTCTTTAGCTCTGTCTACAACCTCAAAGGCAATACACAGTTGTGTGCAGAGCTTATTGTTAATGGAGTCACCTATACTGAGCCAGAAGATATAGCAATCTTACTGGCTGACAAATTCAGCTCCAACTTTACCCCTCTCTCCCCCTCATCCTCCCATCAGGAAATGCCATAAAATATAACTCCCCTACTAGAAAACAGGTCCACAATGCTTTCTCTAAGGCCAAGAACACTGCATCAGTGGGCCTAGACAATAACCCAAGGCAGGTCATCTGAAGACCCTGGAAACTATAGATCCATAAGTCTCACTAGTCTCATATGCAAAGCCATGGAAAGCATTATCACAGAAATGGTCAATAATGATATAGGAAACCTCGAGACACTAGACCCAACCCAAGCCAATTTGGTTTCATCAAGGGCAGGTCATACCTACTCAATCTGGTAGACTTCTTTGAGAAAATCACCAAAGCAATGAATGAGGGGAAAAAATGGTTCACACTGCCTACCTTGACCTAGCCAAGGCATTTGACACAAACCCCTACCTAAGCATTGCTGACAAACACAATAAGTTAGGTATGAACTCTTATGTCATCTTGTGGATTGCCAGCTGGCTTACAGACAGGAGACAGGAAGTTAAAATTGTGGAGTCTGCCTCTGCAAAGAGGCAGGTCACAAACTGAGTCCTTCAGGGATTGGCCCTGGGTCTGCTCCTTTTTGACATTTAATTCTCTGAAGCCATGACCAATGTTGAGGGCCTCTGGCTGGCTACATTTGCAGATAATTGCAAATTTGGAGCAGTCATAGAATCCCACACTGACGCAAACATTCTCCAGGAAGGGTTGACACAGACAAATAACTTGTGTTAAAGCCATGGCCAGAAACTAAATGCCAAGGAGTGGATAACAATATCCTTCAGGATGTCATCCACTCCTGGTAACTATGATATTGAAAACACCCCCTAAGACCCAGTAGTCATGCACTTGGGGACAAACATTGGCAGTAATCTAGACTTTGACCATCATGTATCTACAGTAGTGAGGAAAACATATCATGTCATGCAGCTTATAAGCAATTGTATGTTATCTAGGTCTAAGGAGGTCATTTTTTCACTTTATTTATCATTCACCAGACCTATTATTGAGTATAATGCCTTATTTGGTGTTTTCCTAACCAGGTACATCTAACAAATGGAATGTCCACTGAGGTTCCTCACTAAAAGAATACAGGGCATAAATAAAATGGCCTATGCAGACCACCTCAAGACCATATATATGTATTCAGTTTCCTAGAGACTGTTGAGGAGAGATCTATGTGTGACATGTAAGGCATTGTCAGACCCACCCTGGTGAATGTTCTACATATCCAGAAAACCAACAGCATCAGAGTTACACATTCTAAAGACTTAAAACTTGCCTATGATATAAATAGGACCTGTTGGGGAGACAGGTATGTTTCCCATAGACTACCCCTTTTCTAGAACAGGCTCCCCATCCATGTGAAGCAGAGTTCCTTTCTGATCCAATTCAAGTATAGCTTAGAAAATTGGATATGGAACAGGAACTTCATCCCTGGTTTGGCACCTATGTCTCTAATGGACACAGGCAGCCTGTAAATGGTTCCTCTCCCAGACCCCTGCTCACACTTATCAAGGGTATCAGAACGTGTTGGTGCTTTGCGATAAATGGCTAGCCTTAAAAACTCCATTGTATCATTAGTCTAGTACACACCTATGAACCTATGGTCATTAGCTAGATAAAGCTATGAACCTATCTCAGTACTGTAGTCAGACTTCTCTTGTAGTGCATGTTGTTGTTGATGTAGTGTAATTTAGATTATGTAACCTAAATATGTAGGTGGTTTGAATACAACACTGTGAAACTTGTATGTGTGTGTGTGTGTGTGTGTGTGTGTGTGTGTGTGTGTGTGTGTGTGTGTGTGTGTGTGTGTGTGTGTGTGTGTGTGTGTGTGTGTGTGTGTATGAATAGGGGAGTTTAGGACAGGCTTTACCCACACATGTGATGGGGACACTTCTACCCAGTAGAAATATTTAAACCAGGATATGGCACCCCCATCAATTTATTGCATTCTTAGCCAAAACACCATCAGTACAACACATTAAAGATGTCATCCTTTTGAATGTGCACTATCTCAGTGTTATAATCAGACTTCTGTGGCGCTAGCTGTTGATATTCTGAACTGTAGATTATATAAATAGATAAGTAAGTAGTTTGAATCAATGTTCGAGTGACTGCTGTGTGTGTGTGTGTGTGTGTGTGTGTGTGTGTGTGTGTGTGTGTGTGTGTGTGTGTGTGTGTGTGTGTGTGTGTGTGTGTGTCTCATGCTAGGCAAGAATGGCTTTATCAACAGATATGTCACAAGAGTATGTCAGTGAGCCACTAACCACTTACACTTTAGTACAACTCTCTCCCATGGAAAGAATGAGGAAGATTTATTATGTCAGTGAGCCACTAACCACTTACAGTTTAGTACAACTCTCTCCCATGGAAAGAATGAGGAAGATTTATTATGTCAGTGAGCCACTAACCACTTACAGTTTAGTACAACTCTCCCATGGAAAGAATGAGGAAGATTTATTATGTCAGTGAGCCACTAACCACTTACAGTTTAGTACAACTCTCTCCCATGGAAAGAATGAGGAAGATTTATTATGTCAGTGAGCCACTAACCACTTACAGTTTAGTACAACTCTCTCCCATGGAAAGAATGAGGAAGATTTATTATGTCAGTGAGCCACTAACCACTTACAGTTTAGTACAACTCTCTCCCATGGAAAGAATGAGGAAGATTTATTATGTCAGTGAGCCACTAACCACTTACAGTTTAGTACAACTCTCTCCCATGGAAAGAATGAGGAAGATTTATTATGTCAGTGAGCCACTAACCACTTACAGTTTAGTACAACTCTCTCCCATGGAAAGAATGAGGAAGATTTATTATGTCAGTGAGCCACTAACCACTTACAGTTTAGTACAACTCTCTCCCATGGAAAGAATGAGGAAGATTTATTATGTCAGTGAGCCACTAACCACTTACAGTTTAGTACAACTCTCTCCCATGGAAAGAATGAGGAAGATTTATTATGTCAGTGAGCCACTAACCACTTACAGTTTAGTACAACTCTCTCCCATGGAAAGAATGAGGAAGATTTATTATGTCAGTGAGCCACTAACCACTTACAGTTTAGTACAACTCTCTCCCATGGAAAGAATGAGGAAGATTTATTATGTCAGTGAGCCACTAACCACTTACAGTTTAGTACAACTCTCTCCCATGGAAAGAATGAGGAAGATTTATTATGTCAGTGAGCCACTAACCACTTACAGTTTAGTACAACTCTCTCCCATGGAAAGAATGAGGAAGATTTATTATGTCAGTGAGCCACTAACCACTTACAGTTTAGTACAACTCTCTCCCATGGAAAGAATGAGGAAGATTTATTATGTCAGTGAGCCACTAACCACTTACAGTTTAGTACAACTCTCTCCCATGGAAAGAATGAGGAAGATTTATTATGTCAGTGAGCCACTAACCACTTACAGTTTAGTACAACTCTCTCCCATGGAAAGAATGAGGAAGATTTATTATGTCAGTGAGCCACTAACCACTTACAGTTTAGTACAACTCTCTCCCATGGAAAGAACGAGGAAGATTTCACTATTTTCTTTCTTTGATACCTAACTAGCAACCCATCCTGTGTGTATGTGACTTAAAATTGTACCTGCCGATATATATTGTTAAAATGAATATGCAACTTGAAATTGTCCCTATCTATACATATTTTAAAATTTCCATTTTAGTAATTTCACTGTAATACTTTTTTCACTGCAATTATACTAATAATTAGTAATGTAGTTATGTACACCTGGAGCTTTTCTCCCCAGGCCTCCGATAAAATGGACTTGTATCCAGTCGGACTTTCCCAGTTAACAAATGTAAAATAAAATAAATAAATGTGGTGTACAGATTTACAGTGGTAGTGGGATCTCGCACCTCTTTTAGTGCACATTCACCCTATCAAATCAATAGTGATGTCATTCAAATATGTGCTGTCACACTAGTAAACAGATGTCTTGTGTGGTACTATTGATTAATGCTATGTACTCCATCTTGTGATGAGAGTTAGGTAGGCAGTTTAAAGTTAGGCATTACTCCATAGACTCAGTTCTGTCTCACTCTTTTTAATTTCTCAAAATCTTTTGGGTTTCTAATACCATAATGAGAATGGACCCCATTCCTAAGTCAAGGTATGATAAAAGTTCATGAAATTAGTGTTGTTTCAATCTTTGATCTCAGCCAAAAGTGCTCTTCTCAGCAGCCACAATGTGCTCAGCAATGACTCCTTCTGCAGTTCAAACAGAGTTACATGTATTGGTAGCATATCTAAATATGACTGTAGACTCTTACTGTAATTGTAAGTGTCTGGGTATCTTTCTTCCACATTGCTCTCATTTCTGCCTGCAAATCTTAATATTTTATGACTTTGTGTCTTTCTGTATGCAATACACTGTAGTCAGTGGGTGTAGCATTTTCAATGATCAATACTACTCTTGTCTTTATTTCTTGGACCGCTATATCTGGTTTTCTTGCATCTATCTTTTGAACTTTTAGTAATGGGTGATCCCACATGTTGTAGACTTCATTTTCTATGATGCTTTGTGGATCATGTTTCTAGTGTTTTTTTAACCACTTCAGTACCATAATGTTTGCACAATCCCCAGCGCAACAGTGTTGTCAGATTATTGTGCCTTTCGGTATACAAACCTTCTGCCATTAGTATGGCACAACCAGCAGCAAGGTGTGCAACTGTTTCCAATATTGTTTTACAAAACCTAAATTTGTCTGTTTCTCCCACATGTTCAATGGACTTTGTAAACCATCTAGCCCACTATCTTGGGCCACCAATATTAACCTTTTATCTTTTGGTTTGAATTTACCTTTCCTTAACCAGTCCTGCATTTGATCCTGATCAGCACGAGTTTCTTCTAGAAGTTTTCTATACTTGCAACTATATTTATGCATTTTCCTCACTTCTTGCCTTCTCATCTGATCCTTCACCTTATATTCTTTCTTTTGGTTTTTGGCACATTCAGTTACTGCCTGATTTTTTATAGGTCTGTATTATGGCATCGAATGGGCTGTTAACCGAATGCCCTTTTATTGACACATATTAAGCGAAATACAAAAACCCCAAATGGCCACAAAAGCAATTTTTTTCCCATGAGAAAAAAATCACTTGGCCAATACAAAAAAAAAATTCAGACCATACTTCTGGTTTGATTTCCATTCCTGCTTGACACTGATATGCTTCTGCTAGACTAAGCAGGGAAGCCATCTTAGATTTATTCTCCTCATGTTTCAAAACTTTCTCTGTGTTTGTGTCTTGTGAGGTCACCAGATAGGTGTGGAGTCCCACAATTTCAGATCTATACAGGTAAACAATTTCAAGGAGGCCCATCCCTCTGTCAGAATGGGGAATAAATAATCTTGGCATGCACTGATTTTTATAAATCATTTGATGAGCATGAAGCATCCTTCTTGATTTCCTATCTAATCTATCCAAAACCTTTTGGGGACAGTCAATCACTCCAAAACTTTAAGTTAGGATAGGAAGAACAAATTGGTTTATAGCTTGGATTTTGTTCCTATATGTCAATGCTGTTTTCATGATTAATTTAAGTCTTCTAAAATATTCCTTACTAAGTTTTATTCACATTTGTTCATGTCTTATTGTTGATCCTTCATCAATTACCAAATATTTATGCACTCCATCTTGCTAATGTTCTTTTATATCACATTCTTGTACGAAACAGATGTTTTATTGGTACTGCAGTTTTCCTGCTTTAAGTTGCATTTGCACATTTATCAAGACCAAATTACATTCTTATACCATCTGAAAAACTTTTTACTTCTTGCTGTTGTACTTTCAGTTTCTCATCTGATGACCTATATAGTTTTAAATCATCAGCAAAGAGAAGATGAGAGGTCTTTACACTTTGTTGTTTTCTAGGAGCAAATTATAGCCATGGCCTAATCTGTTGAGTAGACAGCTTAAATGGTTAAGGGCAAGACAGAATAGCAGCAATGATAGGGAATCACCCTGGAATATCCCTCTTTGAATTGTTATCCCTGGAATAATAATTTCTTCTTTATCATGGCTTAATTGCAAAGTGGTCTTCCACTGTTTCATGGTCACTGTAATGTAATTGATCAGTGCAGGGTGTATCTTATACATTTTTAAGCACTCTTTTATCCAGGAATGTGGTGTACTATCAAATGCTTTTTTTAGTCAGTCCATGCCATACTTAGATTCTTCCCCTTTTTACACTTCTCCATTAAGACTTTATTTAGTAACAAGATGATTTTTTGTTCTATATGACTTTCTATAATTACCCTTTTGATCTATTGCCATGATTGAATTTTCTTCTAAATGACTATAAACTGTGTTGACATCAATTCCAGTGTGTAGTTTATACATAATCAGAAGGCAAGTTATCTGTCTATAATTTTTAGGATAATTTGCTGGCTTAGTCTTAAGTAGGAGCATTGATTTTCCTGTTGTTAACCAGGTTGGTGTCTGTTCAGGGTTCACATATAAATAGTTCTTATGCATGGATAAATCTTTGTGCAAAAAGTTTGCTACTTTTATCCAGAAGTTAAATACTGCATCTGGGCTTGGGGTTTTGCAATTGGAGGCTTTTCTTGACTTTATCTCAATCTCTCTGTCCGTTGCTTCATCCCATTTCATATTCTATGCCTTTGAACTTCTTATTCTTTCTTTAACTTATTCTATCCATTTAGCATCTTTGTTATGTTCCACAGAATCTTCATACATATTTCTCCAAAATGTATCTATTTCTTCTTTTTTGGGTGGTCTTTCTATTCCTTTTACCTTGTTTCCCAATTCTCTATAGAACTTTTTAGGGTCATCAGTTAATTACTTATTTTGTACTTTTCCTTTATATTTATCTGAGTATCTTCTAAGTTTTTCTGCGTGTGCTGAGATTTTTAGTTTATTATTTGCAATAGTGCAAGATAGATCCTACTCCGTTATAATACTACACATTGCTGTTATCATGTCTATCTTTCTGAGTATTTTTGTTGATCTGTTCCCTCTTCTATATTCTTCTAACAGTGACACTTCTTGTCTTAACTGCTTTATATTTTTTTCTATTCAATACTATCATAATGGTATTCAATTTTTCCCCTTCCTTTCCCTTACTACCCTTTGTTCTTGTGGTAGAATTTTATCCGATATTAACTTAGCTGTACAGTAATGTATCCTGTTAACTTCTGGCATATCACATGGATCTCTATGGACAGTCCTAATTACTGTATTCATCAGTTTTATCAGACTTCTGACTTTTTAGGTGTTATTGGCCTTCTGCAGCCTATTTCTTTCATTGATCTTAATATGGCTATCTATCTTTATTAAATCAAGCAACTTTTCTCTTGGCTCATTTTCTTCTAAACTAAGGACAAATTTTTTGTTCTCCTTTTCCTGCTGGTATTTTATAGAGAGTTCTATGGCATCCTTCCATGGCACATTCTCTTCAGTTTCATCCTGTGTCATCCATTGCTCTGTCATTTGGGAACTCACTGGTCTATCATACCTCAACATTGACTGCATCAGAGTTACCACAGTTTTCTGTTCCTTCCCTTGTTGTCCAGCTTCAAGTAAACATTTATAATGGTTTCTTGTGGAAGACTCCAAAATATCTTCATATGGCAACTGCCCAGTTGATTTCTGTTCCACTGGTTTCTCTTCAATTTGGATGTCTATTGCTCTATCCTGCTGTGGTGTTTTCAGAGTTAGATTTTCTACACGGAATCCTTTACTTTGCAGGTACTCTGTAACCTTTGTTTCTATTTCTTTAACTTCTCCATTACTAATCTTCCTTTCTACTTTTCCTCTTTGTTTTCTTATTTTTTTGTAATGTAAAGTTTTCCATGTCTGGATTCCTCTGTCTGTATTTCTCTTCAAACATCTTTGCTGCTACTGTTTTTGTATTGGTTAATCTTGCTTCTCGTTTGAATAAATATTACACCATATTAAATCTCTTTTTCTTTCCCATGCCCATATTTCTTCTTCAGATGTCTCCTGATCTTCCTCTTTCTTCTTACTTTTGGGACTTATTCCATCATGCTGTGATATAACATGTGTTAGACCTTCTACACCAAATCCTTCACTTTGCAGGCATTCCATAACTTCAACTTCTATTTGTTTAACTTCTACTTTGCTAATCTTCTTTTCTACATTTCCTCTTCATTATATTTTTTTATTGTGAAATTTTCCATATCTGGATGCCTTTGCCTATATTTCTATTTGAATCTCTCTGGGGCTTCCTTTTTTGTATTGATTAATTTGGCTTTTGACTTTGCATAAATATTGCACCATATCAAATCTCTCTTAATTTCCCATGTACATTTTCTTTTTTAAACTTTTCAGAAATCTCTAGGTTTTCTTGTTTATATTTTTGCACTTCCTCTGATGCTTGTTTTTCCAAACAGATCAAAGTTTCTTGGCTTATATGTTTTTCACAAATCTATTGTATTAATGAACACACTTTTTTATTTGAGGTTTCTGACAGTTTTTCTTGTGGAAGTATTTTTCTTTCCTCTAATTTCTCTCTTAATCATTTTGTATATCTTGTGTCTGGAAATTCTGGGGTTTTTGCATAATAGTAACAATACATAATTTCTTTGTTATCCTGAGTAGTCCACTCTATCTTCATTATGGATCTTCTTTGGCTTTTGTGATTTTTGTGGACTGCTAATCCTTCTACCATGGGGGGCATCCTCCCCCTAGGCCTGGTCTAGCCCCATTGTATGAATGTTTCCATATTTTGAGGATTCTACCCTGTCATTTTTTTCCAGTCCTGGCACCGGTGTGCCTACCAGGGTTGGGTACTTTTTTATCCTGGGTCTTGTGTACCCAGCTATCTTTTTTTATTTTTTACCTACTTCTGTCCCTGATATATGTTATATAAAATACAGTCTATATATCAGTGTCATCTTGGTGAGATTTTGTGAAAAGCAGGGTCCACCTCATGGAGGTACTCACAAAGACTGGAGGATGAATTCATATTCAGTAATACTACTCTCCTTTGCTTGCTGACTTATCATCTGTCTATTCGGACCCTAATTTCAAAATTCAGTTGTGTCAGTGTGGCGTATGAATCTACATGTAGGTATGAATGGTGTCACCCACATGTCTGATGTGTACAAGTATAGTCAGAGAGTTCTCATTCATTACGTTCTGTCCACTTCAGAACAGATAACTGCTTTGTTACACACTGATGAGGCCATTTTTTGAAATCTACTTTATCTCAAAATATTCGTAAGCATTTTTCCTGTAGCATGAGGAAATGATACAGTATTCTGTAACTTGTTGACTTAGTAAGCCATGAGTTTAAATCCATAATTGTCGGCATATTGTGCATGAATGCATTTCTACAGTCACAGGGAGGACTGCATGGAATAAGACATGTGGTCAGGTACACCTACCATCATGCAATATTTTTGGACAAAGAGACAGACCACACCACTCTTTGAATCAGTTTAAAGACACACATATGTCTTGTATCACTAAGATGATGTAATGCCTTCACACTGAACCTGTCTCACATTTATAGTAAGACTCTTCTGCACTGGATGCAGTTGTGGCACCCATACCTGTCAACCTCTTAGCTCAAGAAATCTGGACAAAGCCTAAAATAATGGGGAGAGAAAGACCCGAAAAATAGGGACAGATTTTAAATATTGCTCTTACAAACTTAGAAAGTTGCTAGAATGATAGGATTTGTGTTATGCATTTTCAGAACGAAATGCAGTCTGAAACTGAAATGTATGTCATTATTCATTGACTTCAATCCTCAGTGATTTGCCAGAAAACCAGATATTTTATGAGGAACAGAACAAAAATATGAGGCAAAAATTTGGACATTCTTGAAAAACTGGAACAGTTGAGAGATATGAAGACACTATTCTGTAGTGTGTGCACTTATATAGGTCGGTCTTCAAAACACACAGTGGCTGAATAGTATGAGCGTGTGTCAGTAAATTCTTGTGCATGAATTACATTCACCACAGTTTTAATGTGTACAGTTACAGTGGGAGAGGGTACCTCCATTACCTTTAACTCAAGCAGCTACTTTTTGCCACAATGATGTTGTCATGCTTTTAAATATGTTTTGTCAAACAGCTATTGTAAGATTTCACCTGTGGTGATTGATGACTTATGTATGCTGTTCTACTTTATGAAAGGACAACATAATGTGAAAGATCTGAGCGACAAAATGACACATACAACTCTGTATTCATTTATTTCAATTCGGTTTTACTTCTAACAAAACCCTTTCAACACACTGGGAATTTCATGACAGTCAGATAGGTGTTCAGTAATGACTGTGTGAGAGTTCTCCTGTGGCACATGCAGTTAACAATGACTTGTATAGCATCTGTATCCAGACTATTAGTGGTTCATGTCTGGAAAGGTATATGTGCATAACAATATGAATGGACAAGCATGGTCTGCCCAACCAGAAATTATATGGGTAAATCACACTTGTGAGAACATAACATTACTACATCTTTTTGATCCCTAAGTATAATGTGTATTGGATAAATGAACATCCAAAACCTTTCGTACTTCACACCTTGAAGTACGTTCTTTGTAGCAGCCTCCGTTATTATCTCCTTTGGTTGATGGAGTTATTACACAACTCTGTAGAGTCTGGATCGTGATTGGCAGAGGTTTGAATATGGTAAGGTCTATGTGTCAAAGAATTGTGACATTCAGGAGAGTCTTAGCCAAAGACTGGAGAAATGACACAGCAAGAGGTGCATTTTTAGGTTACATACTCCATGTCTGGGGAGCCATAACCACTATGATAGGACACTAATGTAATCTCTTCAAGTGCATTATTCATGGGTCTATGATATTTTGCTGAATCTTAAAATAGAGAAAACCTCTTCATTGAACACCTATTTAGTGAAGCTACTGATCATCGAATGGCATTTTCTGTGAACCTTTCCTACGGCAAGGCAACGGTAGGCCACCCTAGTGACCGAAAAGAAAACAATAAAACTTAACACCTACCCAGTGCCTCCCACCCTCCCCTCAACTAAATATATCAACTCTGAGATTGCACTACAGTGGAGAAAAGGGCAAATTCCAGATGGTGGCCAAACGTTGCCTTGCCCTGGGAAAAATTTCTCCGAAAACTCTGTTCGACAATCAGTAGCTTTGCTAAAAAGGTGTTCGATGAAGAGGTGTTTGCTGTTTTAAGATTTGATGAAATGTTATAGACCCATGTTTCATGACACATCAGATATGCTTCTTTCTGTGGGAGAAATGATTGCTACACCTCTATTTCTGAGGTCTGGCTTCAGGCATGTGTCTGGCAGGATGGAGCTGCTGAGTTTGTCAGGTAATGCTCACAGGCATTATTTATTTCCAAAAGATAATGATCTGTATTGCATGATCTCTTGTAAACACTTATATATCCATTTCATTATTTTGATCATAATATAGGACATTAAAGGAAATTAAGACTTATTAATCATTTCTTAATGTGTGTCATGCTGCAAAATCCTTGCAAAGTGAGTGGGTCTTTGTTATCATAATTACTTGTGGTTTTCTTTTGGGTACTGGATGTTACTGTAGTCTTTGCTGTACTTCCTTATGAGCATGCTCAGTATAATGATGCATTAGATGTGTGCCATTTAGCGCAAATCACATTATGTAATCATTGTCCTGAGACAGTTCTTGTCATTTGTTCTTCTTTGTCAAAAAGGAATATAATTAACATCTGGAAGGCTGGATTTGCCAGCATCCACACAATGGACTTATTGACCTATGCATGGAGGATGATAATTGTCACAGGCCAGTGTGTACAGTTGGTGTATATGTAATGTAAATGGTCAACAGTTCACTTAGCAATATGTGTTAATGTATTATCTAAGTGTGATGTGTGTGTGTGTGTGTGTGTGTGTGTGTGTGTGTGTGTGTGTGTGTGTGTGTGTGTGTGTGTGTGTGTGTGTGTTACTGTACTCTCATACAGGCATTGCTAATGTATTTAACAAGGCTCACTTCAGGGCTGAATACTAGTTGCAACATCATGGTACACAACATTCACATGTGTACTCTGATGCACATTTTTGTCAATATGTATAGTGTGGTGACACTTGCACCAGGAAGGACACATGTCATATCCTTGATTACAGTACCATGAATGCATCATACTCAAATAACTGTAGCCTGATATTTACTACATTTCCCAGTAGCTGATGTAATAACACCATAATGCTGGCATGTAACTTTATTTTATCTAAGCCTTGTTTTAGCTAATATCCATTTGTGTTATACACATAATACATTATTTGCATAGTGATAAACATAATGGCATTCATATACACATAGACACGTTGTCAGGGGACTAACTACATGAGTTGCATATGACCTTAAGCATCATTTTGCATATAATTTTGTCACATCTGCTATGGTTAGACAACAGTTAGTATGTATATCAGATCATTATTCTGCTTATATCTTGTCAACATGACACTTCTGTGTATGTGCCATACCCTGCTCTATTTTGCTACATACACACATGCATACACAGCATGCATAGCAGTCAGAAACTTTCTGCCATACACAGCATACAGGTTGCTTCAACAAATGCATTTTTAATTAATTAATATAGTTATTGGAATGATTGTGCAGATGTCTGTGATTCTTCTCAGTATTTCCACATTTCATAGGTGTGCACACTGCCATAATAATGTCAGTATTGTTTCCTTCATATATACCTGTGATGGCAGTTCTCCATTGGCACATGCAGTCAACAATGACTTGTATAGCATGTGCACTCATATAGGCAGTGGTTCATGTCTGGGGCTGTATATGTGCAAAACAATATGACTGGACAAGTATGGCTTGCCCAACCAGAAATCCATCCATCCACAACCCCTTTTTCCAATTGTTGCACATGGGGTTGGGGTCATCTAGAGCCAAGGTTTACTTACACCACCAGGTGGCTAGCATGAATATTAACATTACTACATCTCTTTGATCCTTTATAATAATTTATGTTGGATAAATGAACATTACTACCCTTTCTTACTTCACACCTTGAAGTGGGTTCTTTGTGACATTTTCCATTGCTATCTCCTGTAGCAGATGCAGTTACTATACAGTTCTGTACAGTCTTGATCATGACTGGCAGCAGTTTGAAACTGGTACGGTCTGTCTGTCAAAAGCATTGTGACAGACAGGAGTGCCTTAGCCAAAGGCTAGAGATGTGACACAGTAAAAGGGACATTTTTGAGGTCTTGCACTTCATATTTGGGGAGTCATAACCATTATAATAAGATATGAGTGTAATCCCTTCATGTGTGTTCTTCATGACACATCAGATATGCTTCTTTCTGTGGAGTCAATGGTTGCTGCACCTCGTCTGAGATCTGACCTTGCCATGTGTTTCAGTCTAGGAAGATGTAACTGCTGTGTATGTCAGAGACTTGCTCACAGACATTATTTATTACCCCAAACATGATCTGTATTGCATGACTTCATACAAACATCCATTTATCCTTTTTATAATTAGTTAAAAGTACATTTAATTACTGTTGTTTGTATACTATTCTACTTATACCTAACTACACTTTCCTTGTTAATCTTCCCCTGCCTCTTAAATATGCCATTCCAGTTGCCTCTGCCGTGAATTGTGCTGTCCTTGTGTGCTCGCTTACTGGGGTTACATGCATATGCAACCTGTTATTTATACTGTGTGTTTGAACCTTCATGCACTTGTTCATGGCCACTAGCAAATGTTCTGGGCATGAATGCATACTGCTAAACATGTAGGCTTGCTTAGTGGCTTGCATAGTCAATGAGCATTGCTGCTTATCTCGCTAACATGAATAGAGAATGTAGGCTTAGCTCGATGTGTGCAAGCATGTTAATAAATCCCAGAGCTGATTTCTCAGTTTAAGGAGAGACTTAAGTTTTTCTGTCATCCATTTTTTATAATGCTTTTATGTAACCTGGCAATGACAGGAAACAGTATATTTGGAATTTAAACAAATAACGTAGCAAGAATGATAGATACCTTGTTTGGGGTTTAACAGGATAGAATTGGACTCCAGTCAAAGTTAGCTAGGTGGTTGTATAGATTGAAAAAGTTGGATGTATTTGTTTATTTGCGAATGAACAAGATTCTGATAGGAGGGCTGATTTTAAGCATTATTTTTATACAGACTCTCATTTATTTACATTTCAGCATTTGAAGATATATATACACACTTATACAATCCAGTCTTATAATGAAGCACAAGTTAAACATGCTCATATGATATTGGCTGGTGTGCCATCACTACATGGAAGATGCAGTTATCAGCAAAACCCATATTTCAACCACTTTTTTTATATAACTTCAGCTACAAAGGAACTTTCTACAAATCAACCAGATTAAACAGCTCTAGTGCATATCTAATAGACATATACCTACTTACAAGTAAATCACAAAACAAAAGAGAAATATGAAAAAAAACACGTTAAAAAGTTAAAAATGAAAAAAAAAACATGTTCACTGTTTATTTTTTCACTGTAAACATCTTGCATCTGTTTTGCTTTAAACCATTATCATTCAGCTGGTGAGAGTTATCCAAATAGTATTTTCAGAAGTCAGTAAATGAGGTTTAGTAACAAACCAATTTATCCAGGGACAGCTTCAGGTGGGGTCAGATAAATATAGTATCAGGAATTAAGAAGCTGGAAGGGATGAAAGGATTAAATGGGAATGAGGGATGATTGGGAGGAAATGAGGTAAGGGTAAGGAGGGACTTAAGGGGTTTTGGTAAGAGTAACTGGGGAAGGAATCACATTTTGGAGTGAACTTGCTATCTGTCCCCCACTTTTGTGGTGGAATAGTGGAGATTGTGGTTACTTTATCAGTCTGAGTAGGGTGGAGAAGAGGGGCAGGTTTACCCTCATCTGTTCCCCCTCTGGTGTTGATTGTTCAATTCAATGAGTTGGGAAAGGAAAGTGAATGGTTGGACACTGCTTTATAAGTGAAATAAGTGAGTGACAGTAAGCTGCTTATTTGATTGGATGTGTAATTCAATAAATGGTAAATCAAGTGAGAGGTGGTACGCTGCTTCATAAGTAAGTGAGTGGAGGTATGGATGCTCCTTACTGAGTCAGGATGAGTGGAGTCACACTGTCCTAGTTAATGTTACATGGATGCCATGTTCAACTACACCATGTGCTGGTTGTAATTAATAAATATTGGTTAACAAAATTATTTTTATGGAGATTTAATAAGGGTCGTCAAACGTCATTCGGTGCACTGTGTTTATTGAAGAGGAAAGGGATGATTACACTGTTCTTTTTCTTCAGGTCATTTCTTTTATTTTAGGCAGTTAGCATCATGACATTTTTCAGGTTACCTTTACGTATCTATTGTCATGTAAACTAAAACTATCTCAGTGATCACAGAGTTTGCATTTCCAATAAATGGTAGAATTATAACTTATTTATTTATTGTGCCATACATGACCTTGCTTGATATCTTCTCTATCACTACCCAGCTAACCTATTCATTGTGGCAGCTGGGTATTTTCAGGAAAGACAAGATCTTTATGGCCCAGTCATGCCTGCCAGGAAGCCATCATCATTCTTCCATTTTTGTTATGAGCATTGAGTGGTAGGGAGTGGACTAGTTTTGGTAGTCATGGAGGGTGGCCTATACTCTCTTCCTGAGAGCAGCCCCCCAAAAGGCTCATAACAGTCTATAATTGTTACTTCCCAAAGGGAAGAGGCCTATCCACACAAGTTTACCCTCAGCTAGATACTTCAAATGCACTAGGGTTAAGTAATTGTTACCTCCCAAAGGGAAGTGAGCCTCTGCATACTAGTTTACCATGAGCTACATACTTCAAGTGCACTATAGTGAGGTGAACTCAGCCAGTTCAGTACTCCCCTGAGTGAACACTTGGTGTTCCTGCTTGGTATCACCCATGCAATTAGCCAGATCTGCTTACCTGTCCCCAAAATTAGTGAATTGCCAGTGGCTAGTCACTCCGATCCTCCCAGACAGCTCTTACAACAACTCTAGCCATTAGTTAAACATGAGTCACTTGCAGTGTAGTCAAGTCATTAACACATTATACTTTCGAGCTGGCTTAGTAAGATTAATTTTTATCATAAGAACTTATGTTACAATGAATCCTAGTAAGTATACCCTAGAAAGTATTAAAAGATAAACATATTTCAGGACCACCCCCCCCCCACACACACACACACACACACGCACACACGCACGCACGCATACACACACGCGCGCGTGTGTGTGTCTGTATATCCAGTTTTATATATATATAAATTGCAGAGAGAGCGCAGTGGTGCAGCAGTTAATGTCACCTCACAGCAAGAGGTTTCCAATTCAATTCTTGGCTAGGGTGCCTTCTGTGCAGAGTCTGTATGTCCTCTCTGCATTCATTTGGATTTTCTCTGGGTGCATCAGTTTCATCCCATGTTACAAAGATGTCTCTGGAGTGTTTCTCCCCAGGCCCCCACTGAAAATTGGCTCATTCCAAGTCGGACTTTCTCAGTTAACAAATATTAAATAAATATTTAGTTATATGTGTATATATTACTGTTCTACTTTCCCTCATTTATACTTTATCACGTATCTTTTTTACATCACCGATGGATTATTCAAATTTATATTTCTACTTTCACGTTATTACTTTCTTAGCTACTGTAATTATTAGAGTCATCTGAATTTTTATTCAAATCTTTTAACTTTTCAGATTATCCTAGAAACAAAAATGACATTGCAAGCATTAATGATTTATCAAGCATTTTTCCATGATCAGCAACTCCAGCTTATAAGTATTCAGCCTGTGGCATGAACAAAAAAAGTGCTTTTTATTCAATACCTTATCTTCTAATGAGTTCGAAAGGACACAGCCCATTTTATATTTATATTTATAGAAAATCAGTCATTTGCTTGACCTATTAGAACATAAGACCCAAATTATGCACATATTCGTAACTGTCTATAATGTGCGTGATCATAAACCAAGCCAACACACTTCAGACTAGTCGGAGATAGAAAACTTTGGCCCTCGAGTGTACAAAAAGTTAATGAATGCCAAATTCAAAAGCAAAGGTATACTGATTTTGATTTTAAAATATCTTTTTCAGTACCCAAACTAAAAAAGTAAATGAAGAAAAGAATACCCTTTTATTCAATAGTTTTCTGAAGAAGCTCAAATGAGTAAAGAACAAAAGTGCTCAAAATATATTTGCTCTGCATTCTGATTTGTCGTATGATCTGCTGCTGCACTTTTGTAGTACCCTAAGGGCTTCGTTTTTATTAGTTTATTTAATCCCTTGGTTCCAGTTATGTTTTTTTATTACACAATCACATGGTGAGGATACCATCATGTTTGGAAGGAAACAAATAAAAACAAAGAAAATCACTTTAGTATTTTAATTAAAGTTGAAATAGAATATGATGAAAGTGTTTGTGTTAAAATTCAAAAATTAGAACAATGTAATTTTCCACACCAAACTAAATTAGATTTAATTTTCTTAAAATTTATGAATGTAACCATAAAGACTTAAAAATTAAAAAATGTCATGGGCATTCAGAAGCCATGTAGCTGAAACACTTTGATGTCCTTAATGGGTCATTTGTATATATCCTGTGGACCTCTATTGCAGGAGGTTTATGGTATTACACAGTGAAAAGGTCTAGCTTGGCTGGGTTTTTCTTGCAGTTTTTTACTGTCTGTATGACGTTTTTACTCTTTGGTATGGCAAGCAATCTCCCTGTCAGTAAAGATGAAGCAGTGTTGCACCTAAACACAATAGATGTCCTAAAAACCTTGAGAAGTGGCAACCCAAGAAAAGCAGCTGGTCCTGATAACATCATGGACAGGGTACTGAAAGACTGTGGATCAGAACTTACATCGGTACTCATAGAAATTTTCAACACTTTGCTGCAAGTAGCCATTGTACCAAGGTGCTATAGGAAGATGAGCATCATCCTGTTACCTAGGAAATCACAGTCAACAAGTCTAAATATCTACAGACCACTTGCTCTGACTTTGACAGTGATGAAATGTTTTGAAAGACTGATTAAAATCTACATAACCTCAAGCATACCAGCAACTTTGGAGACACTGTATTTTGCATATAGGCTGAACTGCTGCACAGCAGATGCCATATCTCTAGCACTCCATGAAAATCTTGACCCACTTGGAAAGCAAGAACTGCTATGCCAGAATGCTATTCATTGATTTCAGTTCTGCCTTCAACACTGTCAACCCTCAGAATCTAGTAAAGAAACTTGTACAGCTGGGCATAAACACCTGTTATGCAAATGGATCCTACGTTTCTCATGGACAGGCCTCAAAAGATTTGTGTGGATGACAACAGTTCCAGAGGAATAACTCTGAACACAGGGTATGTGTCTTGAATCCTTTATTATTCACCTTGCTGTCACATGACTGTGTGTAGACCGGAGTCCAATAAAATCATCAAATTCACAGATGACACCATGATCATAGGTCTAATCAGAAACGGAGAGGAAGCAGCCTACTGAAGCGAGGTGGAGCATCTGATAGGCTGGTGCAATAGCAACAACTTAGTGTTGAATGTCAGAAAAAACAAAGAACTGATTGTGGACTTCAAAAGGTGCCAGGAAGAACATAACCCTCTAGAGATAAAAGTGTGTCAGTGGAGATCAAGACCACAACATTTCTGGGAATACACATCTCAGAGGACTTCTCCTGGTCAGAACATACTAATTACACTGTCAAAAAGGCTAAGCAAAGGTTGGACTCTTTAAGAAAACGGAGAAAAGCAAACTTATTGCATTTCATCCTGCAAGCATTCTATAGAGCACCACCAAGGAAATCCTAGCCAGCAACATCTTAGCCTGGTATGGGAACTGTAATGCCTCTAACTGTAGAGCTCTCAGGCTAGTTGTAAGGACAGCAGAGAGAATCATTGTTTTTTCATTTACACCCTTGGAAGACTTGCACGAGACTCACTGCATAGGAAGAGCCAGAAAGATAACAAAATGGCCTTACCCATCCTGCAAATGGCATGTTCTCCCACCTATCCTCAGGCAGAAGATACAGAAGCCTGCACTAAAAGACTTCCAGCCTAAGCAGCAGTTTTTCCTCCTTATCCATTAGACTGTTAAACTCTGCCAACAGGAGCACTAGAAGACAGACAACTCCTTTCCCACCCCCAATCACCTAGAAATGGATATATCTCCCTGGGAATAGTAAATTCACTAATTTTACACAGTTCATATGAGTGCAATATAGTCAATGTCCATATTGAATGTGTAATTCTATCTGTTTGTTTTTACCTGTACCTTGATAAGAAAAATCCAAGATAGTGCAATATACACTGTGCAAATCTAAATGTTGATCTCTCTATACTTTTATGTCTTGTTTTCTTTTTGCAGTGGCAAATTACTTTTTTTTTTACTAAAATATGTTTCTGTATGTATGCCTTTGTACTGGAAACAAAGCAGCACAATTTCATTCAGCTACACTGTGGTGCAGATTTGGATGACAAGAAGGTTTACTTGAATTTGACTTACTTGGGATATTTTGCAGGCAAGTTAATCTTTATGGACATTAGCTGAGTTTAAAGACTCTGACCGTGACTCACTAATCCTCCATGTAAGACTAAATAAGGCTTACACGGAAAGTGCAGCCTAAGAGGAAGATGTCAGCGCGCCATGCATATTCATGAGGGCATGCTGACTCAACTCTAAGGCTAACATGGAGCGTGCACGAGTGCAGGGGCATGTCGGACTGCCGAGCAGTCCAAAAATTCATGCCCCTGCAAGTCCTTCAATCGGCAAATGTCAACTGACATGAGCAAGTCCGATCAAATATGTACATACCCAACACTACACTCCCCCACATTCTAAACCCCTGTACAATTATAAAATGTAAAATTTTATTTTTATTATTCCCGATATAGCTGCCCATATTTGCACGTGTTTGTGCTGGTTTGCCCATTGCTTAGCTACAGTTAGCAGTTTAGACATCGAAGATGATAATAAGAAAATTATATGCAAATTAAGCCAAATAGCAATAGCGTAGTGGTAGAGCCTTTGCACAAAAAGGAGGCATTCCTGGTTCAAGTCCCTCCACTCCCCTTTCTATTTTATTTTGGAAATCTGTATATAAAAATAATTCCTGACATTTATCTTTTAAATTTTAGTAAAAGCATTGAAATGGCCTATGTAGTAGTGAACGAATTATATATATATATATATATATATATATATATATATATATATATGAAGGTGAAATGGTTATGCATACTGATGAATGCATAAGTAACGTATCTTAAGCAATATGAAGCACTGCTAAGCAAAGTTTACCAGGATTAAGCATATTTAAGTATAATTGCTCATAGCTTAGCACTGCTTTCACTAGCGCTATAGCTTTGCACGGAGCTGTGCATCGCACCAACCAGCGCAAACAGAATATGTTTGCACGTAGCTGCACACCGCGCTAACTAGCACAACATCGGGCAACGTTGGGCAATGTCGGGATCATTATGGACCTCATAAATAAAGATATTGGTGACCTACAGACACTGGATCCTACCCAGTTCGGCTTTGTTAAGGGCAGATCCTGCCTCTTAAACCTGGTCGATTTCTTTGAAACAGTCACCAAGGCCATTGACGAGGGGAAGGTGGTCCACACAGCCTACCTGGACCTTGCAAAATCTTCGATACAATACCCCACTTGGGCATTATAGATAAGCTCATCAGCTTAAATATAAACCCCTATGTCACTAGATATGTTGCAAACTGGCTCAAGGACAGAACCTACATGGTTAGAATTGCTGGAGCCATGTCAGACTCCAAACCAGTTACAAGTGGCATCCCACAAGGCTCAGTCCTGGGACCTCTCTTGTTTGGTATATATTTCTCGGAGGTACAGGCCAACACGGAAGGACTGTGGCTAACCAAGTTCGCAGATGACTGCAAACTGGGAGCCATAATCGACTCTCCAGCAGACACAAGCATCCTCCAAAAGGGCCTCATAGAAACAGACAACTGGTGCCAGAGCCATGGCCTCAAGCTAAACGCCAAAAGTGTATAGTCATCCCTTTGGCAAAAACAAAGTGCCCACAAATTACCACATAGGTGGTAATCCATTAAGTACAGAAGAAGTAATTAGGGACCTGGGGACCCAAGTTGATAGCAATCTCTCATTTGACAACCACGTGGCCAAAGTGGTTAGAAAAACATTTTATATAGCCCACCTAATCATGAAGGGATTCACATCTAAATCAGGGGAGGTCATCGTGCCTCTTTACTCATCTCTCATCAGGCCCAAAATTGAGTACAATGCCCCTTTTGGGATGTACCTTACCAGACATCTGCAGCAACTGGAAAGACCCCAAAAGTACCTCACCAAAGGATCAAAGGGCTCAAACAGATGCCATATGCTGCCCGGTTAAAGAAACTCCAGCTCTACTCAGTGGCATACTGCCTGCTCAGAGGCGATCTGTGCCTGACGTATAAAGCCATGTCCAACCCGGAATTAATGGACATGCTGCACCTCAGAAAATCCAAATCCCATCGAGCTATGCACTCAATAGACTTGAACCTCAGCACTCAAATAAATAGGACATGCTGAAGGGACAGATTCATAACCCAGAGGCACCCTTCACTCTGGAATAAAATCCCAGTCCAGGTTAGGCAGAGTCCCTCATTGACTCTCATCAAGAGGAATCTTGATGAGTGGATGGGAGATCATAGGTTTACCCTGGGTATCACATCTGTGTCACTGTTAGACAGAGGCACAGTATACTAACCTCGAAAAAGGGCATAGCAAAATTAATTTAAAATCGGTGGCGAAAGCCAAACACACTCTGGCTAGGCTTATGAATGCCCTAGGGCAGATAGCCTAGTATGAACCTATGAACTTATGAACCTATATTTAAGCTCCATAGGCGGGACTACTTGCCATAACTGGTTGTAGCTCCCATCTGCAGGCAGCAATGGCTGGTGCTGGAGAGGGCTCTCATTTTTGAGTGAACATTGGGGCACTGAGGAGTCAAAAGTAATGGTTTGGCTCCTTGTCCATAATCATGAGGATAGACTCCTGAGGGGCCAGTACCAGGGCACTCAATACAAAGCAGAAGCCTGGGACCGTCTAGCTCATGAACTCACCAGTGCCACAGGTGTCCCTCGGACTGGTGAGCAGGTCAGACACCACCACGCAGACCTGAAGAGACAGAAGGTGGGTCACCTGAACAAGTGGATCCAGGAGGCCCGTGAGATGGAAAATGCCCCACTAATGAGTAAGTAGCCATGGAATTAAGTATGTAAGAATTGCTATTCTCGTCTATACTATGGATAGGTATATCTCAATATCACTTCATTGACTTCACAGTTGCAGGTGTCTTTGCTGTGAATCAGCAAGCCTATGCGATAGGCTGCTACGGCTGCGCCACCAGGCAGGTTAGCAATTATCCAGCTTGTACTGTTATGTAAAATAAATGAGAGAGCCTCTAGAAAAGTGTTATAAGTATTTAATAAAGGTATAATTCTTGGAGTGTGTCTGTGTCATTTTCTTTGATATGTTGTTGTACTCTTGCATTATAGAAATAGTACTGTTGTATTAAGCGCTGTTAACACACAGTTGGGTAGGCCCATATAAAGTGGATGAAGGGAGTGCCAGTAGCTTTTAAGCATATTTACAGTCCTCAACTGTTGGTTCATGCCCAACATATACAGGTTAATCTGGCACATGAGTAGCATGGTATTGTGTTCCCCAGAAATGTCATTGTGCTGGCAGAAATGTAGGGAGCTGTTAACATATAACTGATAATTTCACCTAAACATATCTAGATAAGTATAGGAAAGTAGAGCTGTCAGTGTACCATCTCAGCAGTAGTGTGTCTGAGCAACTCACAAAATATGTAGCAGTAACGTCCGCATCCCGGACAGTTTGTATGTCAGATACCGCCCATGTATGTAAAGATCTAGCAAAACCCATTTCCCAATTTAAGGACAATTGGGTAGTGTAATAATACATGTAGGGGACATATAACTGCAGTTAATAGGAATGTAGTGTAAACTAGAAGGATATATAAGTTGTTAATGGAGCTATCATTTTCCACCCTACTGTATGTGCATAAAAAATGCAAGTCCACACCTCAATGGGTATCTCTAATCTCAAAACATTTGTTGGGACATATGTCCTACTGGTTTATAAATATCTGCATTTATTTTGATGCATGTGCCCTGTTCAAATACCACAATATTGGTGGTCTGTTGCCATCAATTAAACCTGCATGTTGTTGCAATGTCCACTGTTGTTCTATATATGCATGTGTCATGCTTGCTGTTCACCTGTTGGAACTCTGGTGTGTTGGGTTAATGAGAATACTTCTGCATGCTGTTATAACTGATTGGGAATGCTGTTGACTGTTACTAACCCATATTTTCATTAAATCCTCCTAAACATAGAACATATGGGAAGGCCGGTCCCAGCGGACCCACCTGTCCCACCTCAGCTGTTGATGGCACCTGGCACCAGCAGGTCCAGTGCCCAGCCTGGGACCTCCTCCTCCATTGGCCCTGTGCCACCTTCAGGTGGAAGTGCTGCAGAGGATGGGGCTTGTCCCCCTGTGCAAGCATGGGTGGAGGAGGGCCACCTATCACCCTCCGAACGGTCCGGCTGTGGTGCATAGGGAGATCGAGCGTTCTGTCGCTGATCCTCTACCCCAGCTTGAGGCATGAGGGGCGTGACTCATGGGTGAGCCTGCCCATCCTACGCAGCCCCCAGCACAGCCACTCTCTGGGCTGTGAAGGTGCAGTGGTGACTGCCCATGGGTGGGGATCTCAGTTCCACTGTTGCCATCTGTGGGCTCATGGGCTTGCGATTTCCAAACATCCTTCCCCATCAGTGGTGTTCACCCACCACATGTGTCATATAATGCCCCTGTATGTGTCTTGTTTGTCTTGTCTGTTTACCTCCCAAACCTACCTCCCCAAATATACCTACTTCCCCTACCCTACATTCCACTCTCACCTGAAAAAAAGGGCAATCTGCTCCCAAAAAAAAATTACGCCCCATACATAGCTGCCCATTTTGCACACATGTCCGCTGGACACATAAACTGATATTTAATTGGCAGTACAACATACTTTGTTGTCCTCACCCCTCTTTCAGGGTGGAAGGTTTCATATTCCCCTGCAAATTTATTGCATATGCACATCTGTTGCTGTTAAAGAAATGGGCAGCTATGGACCTTCCCTACACCCATCCTGCACATCCTGAGCTGTTTTCCCTACTGTCTTTACCTCTTTGTGCCCCTTTTGCACCACTTTCCTATCTCCCCATTTTCTTTTCTTTCAAAGAAATGAGCGCAGGGTTAGCAAGAGTAAGCACTATTAAGCAGTAGTAAGCGGGTTTGCGCGAGCATTGCTAAGCATTGCGCAAACCCATGCAAATCCGCTTACAACTGCTTAAAAGTGCCTTAGTCACTCTGTATGTTAGGGCCCTTGTTCTGCTCAGCAGCAAAATAAAACACCTGGGTCAGTCTCGAACCCCTGTTCTTGGATACACTAGACTGCATGAAGTACTACAAAGCCACGGTAGACATACAAGTTGGTGCTGAAATAAATACATCATGCATCAGAATGAGTGAATGTAAAGGAAAAATAGGAATGCCATAACACAAAACTTGTTCTGTGGAACGTTACCAGCAGTTGTTGTGGAATTGCATTACACGACTGTGATAAGAGAACCAGCCATTCTAGCAGGAATTAATGTTACAGCAGCACTTTACAACCCACACACAGTATCATAGCAGGATAAACAGTGGCATATCTGATTAGGGCAGAGGACATACATCCCAACCATGACTACTTTTCAGGGATGTCCCTGATTTTGAAACATAAGTTAGCTCTGTCCCTCTGAATCCCTCTGAAAAGTACTGACATTAGGCAGAAAGGTGGGGTATTACACTTAATGAATAATGACAATAATAATAGTTAGACATTGCTTGTATTTCAGAAAAGGTGTAGTAATCCATATGCACTGGTTCTCTCGAAGTCTCCACTTACTGTCTCTATTATTTTGAAGGTGTACCTCACTTTTACCTACCTTTCCCTGACTCTGTTCAAATATGTACCTGAGTGTTTCAGAGGCCTGGCAGAGGCAGAAACACACAGGCATATCAGCTTTTCTGCTGTTACACACTGTGCAAATAACTTTGGAAGGAGTTCCACAACCATACCCTTATGTAGGAGTACAAAACTGAAATACCAAAGGATGGAGCCATGTACTGGTAGCAACTGACTGTAACAATGCCATTGTACCAGTGCTGAAAAGACCTGTGCGTTGCACAGACAAAGAATAACAGGGTAACATCTGGCTACCATCTGGATAGGTCCACAGTTGGGATCTATGCAGACAGACTACTTGCCTTGATAAAATAACAGGTACACAGCAACCCTTTAAGCCCAGCAAGATAACATTCGCACAATAATATATAATGCTCTCTGTACGTCTGCATCCCTACCCAAACGTACAATATACCTGTGTGTTCAGGGTCTACCAAGGATGTAGGTAGGCATACTCAGTACTGGAATTGTCCAGTTTTCATGAGCAGCCTGTGCTAATGTCAACACTAAAAAAGCACAAACTGTTCAGAAGTGAGTACATTAATATTCACAGTATAGCAGTTCACAAACAGTTCATGCGCCAAAAGAATATATCTCAACAACTACTTTTGTATGGCAGTTAATTGTATAAGTAGAAAATAAACTACATATGCCCATGTATCTTGTGTTAGCATTTGCAGGGGTGAGTACAATTCTACACTGACAAGTGTATACTGGAAGTGGCAACATTCAGGTCTGAGTACAACATTTAAATCACTGGCTACACCCCTAGCTTCAGATATAAGAACTATACCAACCTTCTGACTTAAACAACAGTGTCCACAGCAAACAAGTATGAGCCCCACTTTGGAAAGCTGAAAGGGCTACACCTACCTGACTTAGCAATTTATAGCATTGGGTTGCTATGACAGTGAGTACTGCAATTACCACACAGCAGGCTGCATGCAATTACCAAATGGTGGCCACCAATTGGTGCAGAGGCCATCACATGCACATGTGCAGATACCTGTAAAAGCAGGCTGTACTTGCTGCCCACACATGTAATCACTCCATTGCAGACACTGAGAGAGAGAGAGAGAGAGAGAGAGAGAGAGAGAGAGAGAGAGAGAGAGAGATCAACAGCAAAAGCAAGCTCAAAAGCAAAAGGAACATGGCAATTAATAATACCAACACATACAAAGGAAAGGTATGTAACAGATATGTATTTACTGGCATGTAGTAGATGTTTTTGAAGAGTACTCAACATACTTTGAAACATCCATATGGGCAGCAGTACGTATCTATGCACAGATGTCCAGCATAACTACTGCCATGGACAAATCAGTGTGTAGCTGTGTGCAGGGGGACATAACTGTGACATATGTAGCTCAACATTAAATGTCAAACATCTGATCCATGTTAGCTGTGTTCTGTACAGTAGTGTGGGCAATGGCTGTTTGGAGGAGTAGCACAAACAGCTATATAAACGTGGATGTGACAGAGTAACACATGCATGATAGTCATATTAATGTGTCACTTAGCATTGGTAACTGCTGTACCAGGCTAGTATTCTAATCTAGCATCTGTAGCTATATACACACCCTCTAATATTACTGTGTGCTCACATGTGACACCTGTTCATGTTTCAGCAAGGCCCAACAGTTCAGCCATGAGGTCCAGGGACTTACAATAGTGTGGACCTTGTGTGTGTATGGCACACACATACGGAGATATAGATATGTGTCAGACATATTAACATCTGTACATGTGCATAGAGCAAGGGACATACTGCACCTGTATGTGAAGGGTGGACATATATATGTTGGTGAAGGTTGTTATGTGCATATTTGTATGTAGGTTGTAGTGTATGGCAAACAAGATAGCATACAGTGCTGGTATATGACATGCGGTGGTTAAACACTGTGGGTGTGATGTGTTAAGTTTGCAATGTTGCAGCCAGTGAGGCTTGGTAGAGCTACATGGGCTGAGAACACCTTCAATGCATTTCTCACAAGACTGTGCGATATCATTACATTACTGTATACCTTACATCCTTTGCATAATTGATATTCCCACCATGAAAGGTGGACTGTATACATGCCTATATGTATATGTATATGTATATGTACACCAATGGATGTGTATATGTATATATATATATATATATATATATATATATATATATATATATAGAGAGAGAGAGAGACAGAGTCATATATAGTGAGACAGATGCCTGGTGTCAAACCCATGCTGTAAAGCTATAAGCCACCTAAAGCATAGTCATCCACTTTTACAAAACATAGTATCCCCGCAGTACCAAATAGGTAGTAGTCCCCAACATGTTGAACAGGTACCGATGTGTACATACAGCCAAGTGTTACATCATCTCTCTTAGGTAATCACATTTCCAAAGGTATTTTAAAATCCCTCGGTGGATCACATAAGCAATAAGGGGTCTGCATGCATATCCACAAAGGTTGTTGTACACCTATAATGAATAGCCATCATTGACAGACTTTGCTACGTTTGAACAGGTCTGAAATATACCTCAGGCATAAACCCTCACTCACACTATTCAATAGAAACCATAATGAGTGTGTGTGACACAGATTACCTAGGCCAGGAATCACTGCATTGGCTGGGCTTGTCACAAGCATATGGATGTGACCTAAGGTCTGGAAAGTGGCAGCACACTCTGGCAAAGATAACAGATGTGTTCATGGAGAAAGCAGGGTTCCCACCTATGAAATACTTGAGGTCACATGTACGTATATGTATTTGCCACACAGCTACCTGACATGTGTAATGCACATACTGTTGTCATTGTGATATGTCATACAGTAGTAAAAGCAAAACCCACAACACATTGACCAACAGTGTCACAGACATAGAGCACACACACACACTCACCAAGTGCAGGATTCAAACCTGTACCTAACTATTTTCTGATATTTGAGCAGTACACCTTAACACAGCATACTATACACATTACTGGGAGTTCTTCTTTCCACAGGTATATTTGTAGGATGGTGACATCATCAGACTTGACAAAGATAAGTATACCACTTTTAAGGTGTTTTAGTAGTCTCCGAAAAGGTTGCTCCTTTCCAAGGGGATACACACGAAAACACAGTTGTCAAGTGCAGGATTTAAACCCATACCTATCTACTTTATGATACTAAAGGAGTATGCATTAACACAACATGGTATACACATTACTGGGAGTTCTTTTTTCTACAGGTATATTTGTAGGATGGTGACATCATCAGACTTGACAAAGATAAGTATACCACTTTTAAGGTGTTTTAGTAGTCTCCTAAAAGGTTGCTCCTTTCCAAGGAAATCACACACACAGTTATCAAATACAGGATTCAAACCCCTACTTAACTCCTTTATGATACTAGAGGAGTACGAATTAACATGACATGCTATACACATTATTGTGAGTTTTCTTTTACACAGGTATATTTGTAGGATGGTGACATCATCAGACTTGACAAAGATAAGTATACCACTTTTAAGGTGTTTTAGTAGTCTCCAAAAAGGTTGCTTCTCTCCAAGAAGACACACACAGTTGTCAAGTGCAGGATTCAAACCCCTACCGAGCTACTTTATGATACTAGAGGAGTACGCATTTACATGACGGGCTATACACATTACTGGAAACTCTTCTTTCCACAGGTATATTTGTAGGATGGTGACATCATCAGACTAGACAAAGTGGGTTACATTAGGTGACATTAGGTGGGCTACATAGAAGGAATTTCAAAACACTTTGGCCATGTGATCATCAAAGGAGAGTTTACTATCTACCTGGGTCCCCAGGGCCATATTTACTTTCTCTGTACATACTGGATTACCACCTATGTGGTAATTTGTGTGCACTTTGTTTTATCCAAAGGGGATGATTATGCATTCTTTGGCATTCTGCTTGAGGGCATTGTTTTGACACCAGGTATCTGTCTCTGTAAGACCCTTCCGGAGGATGTCTGTGTCAGCCGTAGAGGCAATTATGGACCACAGTTAACAGTCATCTGCAAACTTGTTCAGCCATACTCCTCCCATGCTTGCCTGTACCTCTGAGCAGTATCTACTGAACAGGTGGGGTCCCAGGACCAAGACCTGTGGGATGTCATTTGTGACTGGTTTAGAGTCAGACATGGCACCTGCAACTCTGAACATGTGTGTTTGATCTGTGAGCCAGTTGGCCACCCATCCTGTAACACAGTTGCTAATGTTCAAGCTGGTAAGCTTGTCCATGATAACAGAGTGGGGAATGGTGTTGAAAGGCCTTAGTGAGGTCCAGATGGGCTGTGTGGACTACTTTCACCTCCATCTATGTCCTTGGTAACTGTTTCAAAAAGTCAGGTTGTTATTCTTACATTCCTTGGCAATTTGTCTTTAGAAACTGGCCTTGGATTATTTTATGAGCGATCATTGTTTATTCCTAATAATGATCAGTGATGCCTTTCCTTTTGTGTTTGTTTCCTCCTTCTGTTGTATAGCTTATTTATGGGCAATGACCACCAGATTGGTTTCTTATTTTTGGAGGAGTGCATTTTGGTTTTATTTGGGATGTCTCGATCCATGCATCCCTGTAGATGCTCATAGAATGCACTTGTAAATGATTTGGCAGATTGTATAGCATTATCCTATAGCAAGGGGGCTTTGGAACATTCCACTTTGGTCTTGGGAAGTGTGCAGTTTGCATTTGAAAATGTCTTCAAAGTGGTTTTCTTGACTGGGGGGGATGCTGATGTCCACTGTGATTACTTTTTGATCTGATATTACCAGCAAGGGGTTTATCTCTGTTGTGGAACACTGGTACCCCATTTTGGTGATGATCAGGTCCAGTATTTTGTCACCTCTAGTGGGCATGGTGACCAGCTGTTCCAGGGTGTTTGAGTTTTTAAACTCTAGGAAACATTGGGCAAAGGACGTTGTACACATGTAATTCTCCCACTCAATGTTTGGGTAGTTGTAATCTCCTCATATAATGGTGTTTGGTAGGACCTTTATATTTTCCACTGTTTTCAGGAATATTGAGTGAGGTTCCCGAGACAAGGTAGGTGATCTGTAGCAGGGTACAATCTGATAAGCAGCTTTGCCCAATGTTAGTTGCACTTGCATGGTCTCCAAGGCCTCATACTGCGCCACTAACCTGAAGGTGTGGGTGTGCATAAGGTAAATGGATACACCCCTTCCTTTTGTATTTCATTTAGGGTTTTGTGGCCGAAGAGCAGAGGGATTGTGAGTGTTTTACGTGGAGCATGTCCGACAGCTCTGTGTTTGACATAGCTTTGTATGTTAGGCAGAGATCACCTCTGAGTAGGCGATATGTGAGAGAGTACAGCTGGAGCATTTTGAGATGGTCTGTGTATGGCATGTATTTCAGGCCACTAATGCTCTTTATTGATATTGATATTCATTGATATTTATGACATAGCGAAAGAAAGCTTCACGGTTCTCTATGGACTCTTTGACAATATTTTTGCCAGAACATGGATTGGATAATGTTAGGAGTGCTCATTGTTTATTGATGATACTGATCGAAGTTTATTGATCTTCTTTGAATTTTCACTTTCTTTAAACAACTTAAGTACTTGTAGTACATAGTTTGATTATGACAGGAGTCCAATATATTATATGGGTCTGTTTTCATATCACTGTGTGCGCAAGGCAGGATTGGTGAATAGTGACAAGTTTCTGGGGTAAGAACTGCAACTGCCAGATATGTGTGGCCCACTGCTGTACTCAGACATGGCCTAAGTGAGTGAGCATGCCTAGAATAACCTTTCAGTATGTTGTTGATTGACATTTGCTTCATTTATTTAAGTGTGTGAGCATGCCCAGCATGGACATATATACTATATGTGTGTGAAAAATCAAGTTGTTTTTTACTTCAGGGCTCACCTTTGTGTTGTACATCGACAGGAAGCACGCTGTGCCTGCAGGGCTTCCATGAGTCACTTTGCATAGAATTATCAACATTTCTACATACAGGGGGGGGCAGCTATTATTTGTACATTTCTACCTGGGGGGCATACCTAATTGTTACTGTGGGTGTACATAGGATGAGGGGTTCACCTGACACTTATACGCATTTGCTAGGCCTGCACTGCTATGTCAGGTTCTCCATTTCAGTCTGTACTGTTGCCTGTCATACTGGCTTGAGGCATACTACTGTACTACAGATCTTAGCTTCCAATTTCATGTATATTAGTCTGTGACTTCATAGCCTACCCAACCCACATCACACTGCCTGGCCTGCTGTTATCTGTCTGCATAGGCCTGGGGTGATGTTCAGAGGGCATGCTACAGCATTTGTTTGTGGTTGCGGTAGTCTACAATTGTCCTGCTGTGATAGTGCCAGTGAAATGCTGCCATGGCTTAGTGGTTCAGTACTGTGACTATAGTGCACAGTATCCTGAGTTCAAGCCCTGTCACTGCTTTTTATTTTCCTGCTGGGCAGACCTGACTGGTTAAGGAACAGTAAAGCAGGTGTGAACATGTTTACCCGACTTTGCCCAACATTGCCCAATGTTGCCCAACGTTGCTCAACATTGCGCTAGTTTGTGCGGTGTGCTTAAATATGCTAAGCAGTGGTAAAAGCTGCTTAGCACTGCTTTATATTGCTTAAAACATGGCAATCATGTCTCAGGTGGTGCTGCAGGGCTGCCTATGTCAGATGCACATAGTACACTCCCTATACATGTTTGAAAACAGGTACTGTCAAGTTAGGCATCCCTTTTATTTTATGTGCGAGTCAGAGAGAGGTATAATTTCCAGGGTTTCTACTGAGCCAGTGTATGTGCTATGCGTTCCCTCTTTGCCAAGGCCAAGGCATACTGGGCACACCACCTTCTACCTACTGGGGCAGGCTCAGATTGTTCCTCCTCCGAGTCACACTGTGCCTGTGATGGCCTTGGCAATGGTGGGGAGCTGTTTGGCCCTGCCCCTTGCTGTTCCTGCTGCAGCTGTTTTCACAAGATCATATTGTGTAGCATGGCACATATCATCACAATTTGGTTACATGTAGTTGGTGAGTACTGTAAGGCTCCACCAGATGTGTCCAGGCACCGGAACCGTGACTTGAGCATCCCAAACACATGCTCGATTACATTTCGTGTTTGTGTGTGTGCCTCATTATGGAGTTCTTGTTCAGGTGTGTGTGCATTTCTGATGGGTGTCATCAGCCACGGCTCCAGTGTGTATCCAGCATCCCCCACTAGGTGACCGTCGGGGATGTCCCCATTGGCAAATGTCTGGTACAGCTGTGTCAGATGCCAGATATGGGAATCGTGGTAGCTTCCAGAGCAGCCAGAACACACATTCAGTATTATGCCCTGGGCATCGCACATGACCTGACAGTTGATGGAAGGGAAGTCCTTGCGGTTGATGTAGGCCCTACCCACCTCACTGGCTGGTGCTTTGATGTGTATGTGCGTGCAGTCAATTGCACCCACTACCTCAGGGTATTCTGCTATTTGCTGGAAGAGACACATATTGCTGGCCAATGCCTCACGGGAATTGGGGAAATATACATGATCACCTACATGTGCTGACATGGCATTCAGGAACTGGTGCAGTACCCTGGATGCTGATGCCTGTGAAATCCCCATCATATCACCAGTTGGTCTCTGGAAGGTACCTGTTGCTAGTATTCTTTGGCCAACACATACCTTGGTTTCCACTGGGATGGGTTCCCCTCTGTTGGTTCTGTGTGTGAGGCATGGCCTGCACAGCTCAACAATTTGCTGCAGGAGGTCTCTGTCTACTCTATAGCACTCCACTATCTCCGATTCATGTAGCCCCTGGTAGGTTACCCTGGGTCTGTACACTCTTCTCTGTCTCCTCACTGTGGGTTGCTCAGCAGCATTCGCAATGGTACCACCCTCAGCATCTTGCACATGTTGCTTTATAATAGCAATGACAGCCCCTAACATTTTTTTGTCTGAGTTAAGCTTTTTAAGTTTTCACTCTCTTTGTATACTGCAGTGTTGCAATGTTTCTGAGAAAAAACATGGTGGAATGTTGTTTGCAGAGTTTTAAGTGCTGGGCTGGGCTAGTGTACTGCCTGTGTAATTGGCTGATTCTGATTGATTTCACCTGGCAGCTCTGCTAGTTCTCCTTGGTTAACTTCCTACTACTTCTTTTCCTTCCTTTTCCCTTTCTGTTTCCACAGAGGCAGTGCCGCACAAACAAGTGCAAACACGCGCACACGAGTGCACACGTGTGCACACAGGCTTAGACAGGCTTATACAGGCTTACACGGGTGCACACGCATGCACACAGCCTTAGACGGGTTTACAGGTGTACGGCGTACACCTTCGGTTTCTAGGTTTCAGTTAAGACAACTGTAGACACGCCTCTTCCAATCCTGAGTAACTCACAGCAAACACAAGCCAGTCTGCTCCAATAAGCTTACAGTCTTTCATACATACCCCTCATGATGTCACCTATCTTCTACTCTACTACTCCCCTACTCCTACACTTACACTCTAGGGACATGGCTCACATGCCAGGGAAAATTGGGATTCACTATCCTTATCCTCATTTGCATAGGATTGCCTACTAATGCTTGGTTACAGCTCTCAAACTGAGCTTCCCCCCCCCTTAGCAACCACTACTCAGTAGCCATGTTGTCTTCAGCCTGCCATTCACCTGCATGGCAGAAGAATATTTTTAATAACAATGTCTATTTTTGGCTTTTTTTTTAAATTTTCTGTTTTTAAAGTGCTGCACATTTGTGCGGCACTGCGCTACGCTTAAACATCAGAGATTGGGGGAAAAAATAATTTTTATTAATTTTCAACAGATAAAAATGCCAATGGCCTTATATTTGGCCATTGGAATGCTTCCTCAACTGGATGCATCCTTTATTTGGAGCTGTCATAGCTCCGTTTTGCTATTTGCAGTACGGTACTCCATTACCAACGGAGTACATTTCTGCAAATAACTCTACTCTTCCACGGACAAGTTAGTGTTTCCTGGATTGCAAATTTACCTCATTTGCATAGCTTTCAGCAGCAAATGATGTAATTTGCATAACATAACACTGTCCGTGCAAGAGTAGTTTTAGGAGCTCTCATGCACGCCCCTGCCGGCTGTTGCTGGATCTCTCGGTAGACATATTGGCTGTCTGCCGGCTTACACTACTCTTAGATTCCGTGCAAGCCTTCATGAATGCGGCCCCCTGTGTTTCTGCTATATAGCTGAACTATCCACTTATATTGTGCTGTTGAGGTCAATAAAAAGGCTGAAACATACACGTCTAAAGCTAGTGGTATTTGGCTTTGTTGTCTGAATGTAACTATAAAGCTGTAAAAAGTAGAGTCATGGACATTTAGAGGTCATGTAACTGAAATACTTGATGTCTTTAAGGGGTCATTTATGTATATCCCATGATCTTCCATTGCAGAAGGTTTAAGGTAACACATATTGAGAGGTGTAGCTTGGTTGGTTTGTTCTTGTAGTTTTTCCTGAATGGTTTGCTTGCGTGATCTTTTTACCCATTGGTTTGGATGTTAATATGGATATTTTGCAGGTACTTAAATCTTTATGGGCATCAGCTGGGTTTTAAGACCCTCTGTTTGTGAAGTATAGTGATGATGTTACCATACTGATGAGTTCAGTAAAAAGGCTGCTATCTCTATTGTTATAGTTAAATGAGGTTTGGCTTTATTGGTTTGAGTATACCCATAAGAACTTAAAAATGGTCATGGATATTCAAAATCCATGTAGCTAAAACACTTAATATCTTTAAATTGTCATTTGTATATGTCCTATGGATTTCCACTTCACTAGGTTTAAAGTATCACAGACTGAAAACTCAAGCTTGGCTGGGTTTTTCTTTCAGTTTTTATTGATTGGCTTGTTTGTGTGGCCTACTTACCCATTGAATTGGGTGTTAGTTGGGATACTTTGCAGACACCTTAATCTTTTTCGGCACCAGCTGGGTTTAAATACATTGTATTTCTGAATACCCAAACTATTCACTTATGCTGTGTTGATGAAGTCAATAAAAAGGATTAAATGTACATGTCCAAAGCTAGTGGGGATTAGCTTTTTTTATCCTGTAATAATAAAGATTTAAGGAGTAAAAAAGTGTCATGGTCATTCAGAAGTAATGTAGCTGAAACACTTGATGTCCTGATGAGATCATTTGTTTGTTTTTCATGGCTTCCATTGCAGGAGGTTTAATGTATCACATTGAAATCTTCAGCTAGGCTGGGTTTTTATTGCAATTTTTACAGAATGATTTATCTTTGTGAACTTTTCACCATTTGGTTTGGATGTTAGCTGGGATATTTTGCATGCATATTAATCTTTATGGGCATCAACTGGATTTAAATAGCTTATGTTTTTTGAAGTAAAGCCAAAAAAACTATCCACTTATGTTGTGTTGATGAGGTCAATAAAAAGGTTGAAACAAGCATGTCCATAATTAGTTGGGTTTGGCTTTATTGGCCACAATGTAACTATAAAGACTTAACAAGTTAAAAAAGTCATGGGCATTTAGAAGCAGAAGGTCACTTGTATATAGCCCATAAGCCTCCATTCCAGAAGAGTTAATGTATCACAAACTGAAAACTCTAACTTGCCCGGGTTTTTCTTTCAGTTTTTACTGAATGTTTTTTTTTACCTTTTTACCCTTTTGTTTCGATGTTAGTTGGGATATATTGCGGGCATGTTACTCTTTATGGGCATCAGCTGGGTTTAAAGACCCTGTGTTTCTGAAGTAAAGTCACAATATCTACTTATGCAGTGCTGATGATGTCAGCAAAAAGGCTAGAGTATGGATGTCCACAGCTAGTGGGGTTTGGCTTTATTAGCCAGAATATAACTATAAAAAGTCTTAAAAAGTAAAAAAAAAAGTAAAAAAAAGTCCTGGGTATTGAGAAGCCATGTAGCTAAAACACTTGCAGTCCTTAAAAAAAGTCATTTGCATACATACCATTGGCCTCCAATGGAGGAGGTTTAAGGTATCACACAGTGAAACCTGTAGGTTGGCTGGATTTTTGTTGCAGTTTTTTATTGAATGGTTTGTCTGTGTGACCTTTTTACTGTTTGGTTTGGATATCAATTAGGATATTTTGTAACCACCTTAATCTTTATGGGGATCAGCTGGATATAATGATCCTGTGTTTCTAAAGTAGATCTAGCTTTTTTTATTTTTATTTTTTATTTATTTGCAGTTGGTTAACCAGGATAGTCCACTGGGCCAAAAAAAAAATGGTTTTCAATGGAGTCCTGGAGAGAAAAGCTCCAACACAAAGATTACAGCAATTTACAATTTAACTAAGTCTGGTTCTAAGACAAAACAAAAATTACTGAGGTTACAATATATATTTTTTGTCACAGTTGATGTGGATGGAAAAGCTGATCTTTGTATATCAGCCCTGCTAGGGTTTGGAGTTATGGGCTTTAATGTATCCATAAAAATCTAAACATTAAAAACGTTGTTGATATTCAAAAATTATGTAGTTAGGCACTTAATATTTTAAGGTTTTATTTGCATATATCCTATTGGTCTCCATTGTAAGAAGTTTAAGGTATCATACAGTCAAAACTCTAGCTTGGCTGGGTTTTTCTTGCAGTTTCTACTGAATGATTTGTCTCTGTAATATATTTATCCTTTGGTTTGGATGTTAGACACCTGGTGTAGGCACCTTAATCTTTATGTGTATCAGCTGCTTTTAAAGATTCTGTGCTTCTGAAGTATAGCTAAGTTGTCAATTTAAACTGTGCTGATGAGGTCAAAAAAGGCCAAAATATATATGTTCACAGTTGGTGGGGTTTGTCTTTATTGTCCTGAAAGTCACCATAAAGTCTTAAAAAGTAAAAGAAGTCATGGCCATTCACAAGCCATGCAACTGACATATTTAATCTCTTTAAGGTGCTATTTATATATATATATTCCACGGGCCTTCACAGCAAATGGTTTAAGGTATCGCAGAGTGGAAACTTGAGCTTGGTTGGGTTTTTCTTGCAGATTTTACTGACTGGTTTGTTAATGTGACTTTTTTAACTCATTGAATTGGATGTCAGTTGGTATATTTTGCAGACACCTTAATCTTTTTGGACATGAACTTGATTTAAATACACTGTGTTCCTGAGTTACAGGCATTCTATTCACTTATGTTGTACTGATCAATAAAAAGTCTAAACTATATATGCCTATGTATTGTATTGTTGCATGAGAAATGTTATGGAAGTTCGGTATCTGTGTAGCTGAAGTACTTCATGTCCTTAAGGGAGCATTTGCATATACGCCATAGGGTTCTATTGCCAGAGAGTTAAGAAATCATTTAGTGAAAACTGTAGCTTGCGAGTTTTTTTCTCCTTGCAGTTTATACTGAATGTTTTTTCTGTGTGTTACCTCTTTACACTTTGATTAGGATCTCTCTCTCTCTCTCTCTCTCTCTCTATATATATATATATATATATATACACACACACACACACACACACACACACACACACATATGTGTGTATATATATATATATATATATATATATATATATATATATATATATATATATATATATATATATATACACAGAGAGAAGGAGAGAGAAAGATATGCGTGTGTGTGTGTGTGTGTGTGTGTGTGTGTGTGTGTGTGTGTGGGTGTGTGTGTGTGTCAGCATGCGCACGCTTGTGTGCGTGAAAAAGCAGAGACACCCCTAGTGCAATAAATGTAATAATAGTATGTTTATATTTGTTTTAATATGCTACTATAGAAGACAGTAATTATTTTAAAAGAATGTATAGAAGTTTTGCAAAAAATGGGACCTGATTCATTTACATTCCAACTTATATAACAAGCATTGTGTTCTATGTAGGAACAATTAAGAGAAAGCTGTCAACTAGAATTCTGAAGCATGTGACTATTCAAAATGCATTGTGTAGTCATGCATTAATATGTTCTTTTTTTAATGTTACTTTGCTTACAATTAATTTTGTAGAAGAATCCATTAATGGTGGTGACATAAAGTTAAGATGGCAAATTTAATTAAATTCTTCTGCCTTGTCATGTTTTAATGAATGCAAACATTTATTAAAAATTAAATGATGTTTAGTACCATAATATGTCTTACTTGTAAATATGGCTGTGGTGTAATGATTTCTGATTGGGTACTGTATGACTGAGGACATGCAAGTGGTCTAACCACTGGAATTAAATCCCAATTTCTTTCTTGTGAGAGGAGTAAAGGCAGGACTAGTTCATGAGACATGATTGTTTGAAAGCAGTTCCAGGCCATTCAGCAGATCTACATGTCTGAACAATTTTCCCAGCTTTTCACCTCATTTTTTTATTCTTATAAACTGCTGCTGGACTGAGATTGTTTCAGGCTATTCAACAATGAAGCCAAGTGTCTGAAGAATTATAATTTCTTTGTTATCTGTCTTTAAGTTTATCATAATGGTGTTTATCATTTTTTCATTAAGGCAGTTCTAGGGTTATTAACAAAAGAGCTGTCTGAAGAATTTTCCCAGCCCCTTGTTTTTGTTGCTTTCTTAAATTCATTATATTCAATATGTCTTCCCTTATGTTAATTTAAGCACAAAACTCTTCCTTTCTCTTCTTTCACTGGCTGTTGTCAGCAAGCAGAAAAGTATCGTTTTGTGAAGTCACTCTGCTCTCGCTATTTAAATACAGTTGCCCTCTCTCTGTATTACCCCAGATCCAGAATATACTAGGTGTCCACCAAGCTATTCTGTATGTCTCTTTTAAACTTGATGGCTAAAATGTCACCTTTCCATACTATAAATTTTTGTTTGTAATGTTATCTCAGTCTTATTTCTTCTGTTTATACAAATGAACAAATGAAAATATACGGAAGACCAAACTGGGAACATTTTCTTTTTTGGCTGCTAAGTTTGACATTCCTTCTCTTCATGTCTTTCTTCTTGCTTATTGAATTGTTAAATATCTAGAAGTATTATTCCCCTTTTCACTCTTATTTTTTAAATCTGCAAAATTAGGACATTATTACAAATTACCGGACAGCCTTCTATATATATTGTATATTCTACCATAATTATATACACCCTTTTCTGCATTTACTTTAAACACATAAGCACTGGACAACATGGAAGGTCAGCATTTTGTTTTTACCTCTGTCTCCAGCCTTTTAGCACTAGGTCTCCTAAGAAGTATGCAAATTACCTTATGCTCACAGATAATAAACTTATAGTCATCATCAATAATTCCATCAGTAAGAGGATTAAATACCTAACTAATCTAGAGTCTTCCTGCTTACCTAAAAACTTGCCCTATGAGATTTGTTCACCTCTATTGCAATCCTTCACTAATCTCACCAGAATGTGTAATGTTGAGGATGTACAAGAATCAGTGCAAAAGCTTTTCAGAAATAGAAAGATTAAGCAAAAATCATGCCACTCATCCACCAGAGCAGTCCACCCATAAAGAGTCACCATGTGTAAAAATACATCAAGTCTGCCAGTATGAACCGCATCTGCAAAAGAAATGTTTAGTGGTAGTTCACTCTATTGTCAGCCACACTGACTCATCACTCAAAGAACAGAAAAAGAGAACATAGTGATGAGCTGTCTTGTAGGTGCAAGCATGCTTGACATTGCAATGTTCTGATGGACCGAAACTGTTGACAAAAATGACTACTGCTTGGCAGTGGTACATGAGGCAGTGAACAACAAGAGACATAAAGCACTAAGTGATATGCAGAGAGATATGCCAAACCTTCCCATGCATATTGCAAATGCAAGCAAGACACTAGTCCAGCTTGCTTCGCTAAGGATGGCCGGAACCACTCATTCCATGGCTTCCACATATTGGCTTACATTTGTTGCCCTCTAGCACTTTTTTATTTAGTCTAGCTGATGGGCAATTCCCATATCAGTCCTGAAACTGGATCAAAATAATGTGACTTTCCTCAGAGACAGGCATCCAAAAAGTAAATTGCCCAATCTTGAAGCACTTCTGCATTTGAAAAACATCTAAGTCTGTATAGTTACTGAGACTTGGGTTAAATGAAAAGAGAGCACACTCTCTAGACTTGAGTTTTGAAATTTTCATACCTCACTCTCAGTTCGGTAGCGTTGTCGCCTCACAGTAAGACGTTGTCCTGTTCGATTCTCAGTTAGAGCGTCTTCTGTGTGGAGACATGCATGAATGGGCGTACCTTCGTTGAAGGTTGTGCATCAGGGCTGGCAACTCGGCACGTAAAAATCTACTGCCAATCATTAGCGGACTGGAGTTCCGCTGTGGTGACCCCTAAGACACAAACAAACAAACTCTCAGTTGAAACTGTGGTGGGGTCCCCATGTTTGTCAAGAAATATATTACCATCAGACAGATCTCTGGGGATTCATGTCTGAACACATCAAACTACATATCACTGTAGAAAGGATTAACTATCAACTAATACCATATTGTTGAACACCTCGTTTTCCCTCTGATGATTATGCAATGTTTCTCAGCATTCTAAGTCATCTCTCTACTAGCAAAAAAATATATATATATTATTTTGGGTAACTTTAACTACCCTTCAATAAATTGGGACACATACCTCCAATACAATGTGCCAACAAATTCCTAGATTTAATAAACAAAAATTCTCTTTAACAATTGACATTGGCAATATCCTTAGAAATACAATTACTGCACATTTTACTCCTAAAACTGCAGTTCAAAGTACTGAAATATCTAAATCCCTTACTTCCCTAATTATATCTAAAGATCATTTACTTTAAGGACTTACCAAGAGCAAAATTCTCCCTCTGCGTGACCTAACAATATGCTTGGTTGTTTAATTAAATTATGATAAACATGCAGTTGCAGACTCAATCCTTAGACTGTTTAACCTAAGTTTAGCTAATGGCTTTGTCCCTGATGAGTGACACACTGCAGACATAATGTACTTCCAGAAGGGAGTGTCTATAAGTGACCCAGGAAATTACAGCTTTATCATCCTTACAAGCCTCATCTGAAATGTTATGGAATGCATTATAGCTGACTTCAACAAGTATGATATGACTTCCAACAGTTTGGATTTGGGAAGGGAATTACCCTGACTTTGGAATCTTTTGAACGTCTTCAAAATATTATGAAGGCTACATATGGTTATGGAGGCTATATATGGTGACATATCTTGATCTTGCCAAGACCTACAACATCAGTCCTCATGTTGGCATCATGCAGAAGCTAAATGCTTTAACAAACTGACCCATATGTGAAACGATGGATAGCAACCTGCCTTAGAGACAGAACCCACATAGTGCAAGTTAAAGATGTCTCATCAGAATGGATGAAAGTGACCAGCTGTGTCTGTCAAGGATAGGTGATGGGACATCCCCATTCTACCATTTTCTTCTCATGTCTCCAAGCAGACTGCCTAAACTTCTGGATAACAAAATTTGCAAATAACTGCAAATTGTAGGTTGTTGTTAAGTCACCCTCTGATACCACATGCTTTAGAATGAACTCGCCCAAATAAACTCTTGGTATACTAAAATTGGCCTCACACTAAATGATAACAACGTATAACATCATTTTGTTTGGCAGATAACCCTTACCCTCATCATGTTGTGTAGGTGACATACCACTACAAATCAAACTGCAGGCAGGGATGTAGGATCTTGAGTAGATAATTCCCTCACTTGTGCTTAGCATGTAGCTTAGGCTGTCAGGAAACCCTTTTTTAGCAACTAATTGCCAAAGGAATATTATCGGGGTCTAAATAAGTAAACACTTCATTATATTCAGCATTGATCAGTCTAATTATTGAGTACCCGAAGACTGTGTTCCCATCTTCTATGTAGACTCCGGACAAATAATTACACCAAATGAGTAGAAAAATTACTTATTTATTTGTAAAATAATAAAAAATATAAAAAAAGCGGTGAGAAGATGTAAGCACAAATAAGCAGTAGTAAACATATATAAGCATCAGTAAGCAAGTCTGAGTGCACTTGCGCGGGTGTAAGCAGTGCCCAGCATAGGAAATGTATATTATTATGTAGATGTATGTGCATGTGTATGGACACTGAATTAATTGCTTATTTTATATATATATATAAATATATCTCTATGAAGAATGAACGTCGTAACAATAAAGCATACAAAAAGAATGAGAAGGGAATCAACAGCAACTCTAGTATTATTTAGTGCTGTCAGTGTATGTCATGCCAAGCTGGGCAGGGGTAAGCAGAGCACTGCTACTCACACCACAGGCAGGATACTACCAGTGGGAGTAACATTGCCGATCTGCTAAGTCTGCTTTACAAACAATCAGAGGGTAGTCCCTAGTGGGACTACCGAAAAATTGCTAGGATGGTTGGACCTACGACCATTACACAAGCAAGGGCAGGTATGTTCAAGGACTAAATGGTGGGAGAGCCTGATAATACATGAGTTGGGACAACATAAATATAGGGCTCCTAATGCTGGGGAGAGGGAAATGTGTGGAGGTGTGTCATGGCTGTGATAGCAACCAGAAAATGGATGGTTTGCGTGTATGTTGAACTCGGGTGGGGTGGGGGAACTATGGGTATGAAATTATCCAGGCATGTCAGGGTTGGATGGCCTGGTTCTAAATGGACCACCTCGTGGAGGTCAGCGAGTTCGTTATACATATATATGCATACACACATGCATATATCTATATGTAGAAGTACATTCCCTGTAACACATTCATTCCTTTTGCAGACATAAATAACATGAAAGTACCCCTACAAACCTCAACAGTAGATAGAATAATAGGTTGTGCATAAGAGGGAAGGGACGAAACTGCTAAAATGCAGAAGTGTGTACAATGTCAGAAGTAACTGCTCTTCTCAAAAAAATCAAATGTGAGGACTTTCTCACACATGGAATCCTTCCTGTGATCTGCCTGCTACAGCAACGCCAATCATTAAACCGGTCCTATTTGCAAAATAATTTTGCCAAACTCGTACATTATTAGCTCTCATGTGTAACGTGTGCATTACCCCATAGTCATACCTATTATTTATTTATTTATTTATTTTACATTTGTTGATCTGGGTAGTCCGACTGGATGTATGTCCATTTTCAGTGGAGGCCTGGGGAGAAAAGCTCCACATTAAGACAATTTACAAGCCAGAAATCATGACCATATACAATACAGATAATGGGCCGGATTTATCAAAGCTTGCATGGAGTAAGAGCTCACGCTGGCAATATGTCTATCGTGCGATCCAGGTACAGCCAGCAGGGGCATGCATGAGAGCTGCTAAAGCTACTCTTGCACGGAGAGCGTCATGGTATGCAAATTACCTCATTTGCTGGTGAAAGCCATGCAAATAAGGTAAATTTGTGATCCAGGAAACACTAACCTGTCCGTGGAAGATTATTGTTAGTTACAGAAATGTACTCCATTGGTAACGGAGTACAGTCCTGTAAATAGCTAAATGGAGCTATCACAGCTCCAAATAAAGGATGCATACAGTTGAGGAAGCATGCCAATGGCCAAATATAAGGCCATTGGCATTTTAAAATGTTTAAAAATATAAACTTTTTTCCCCCGATCTCCGATGTTTAGCATAGAGCAGCACCACGCAAACGTGTGGCGCTTATAAAAACAAGAAAATAATTAAAAAAAAAAAAACAATAGGCATTTTCACTAAATATTTAACGATCTGATGAAGCTTATGTGAAAGCGCTTGCTTGTTGCATGCCTAAGAAATATCATTGTCTTTTATTTTTAACGAAATCTCCAAGTTTGGATTATTTCATCATCAAAGCATACAAGCAAAGTGACTACGCTGGCTTTTGAGCCTTGCTATGGTTGCCTCTTAGGTAATACTATTGGACTTTGTTTTACAGTTTATTCGCTAGCCAAGAGGTGTTTACTCTGCTGAGAGCTTTATTATTATATATCATTATTTTCACTAAAAAGCTTATTCTGCCATGCAGGTGAATGGCAGGCTGAATACAACATGGCCACTGAGTAGTGGTTGCTAAGGGGGGGGGAGCTCAGTGTGAGAGATGTAACCATGCATTAGTAGGCAATCCTATGCAAATGAGGATAAGGATAGTGAATCTCAATTTTCCCCAGCATGTGAGGCATGTCCCAAGAGTGTAAGTATAGGATTAGGTGAGTAATAGAGTAGAATATAGGTGACATCATGAGGGGGGGTGGTGTCAGGCAGGCTGTAAGCTAATTGGAGCACAGTGGCTTATGTTTGCTTTGAGTTGCTCAGGATTGCAAGAGGCATGCCTACAGTTGTCCTATTTGAAAACCTCAAACCAAAGGTGCACACTGTTAAAAGATAGGAAACTCCTTGCAAACATGCACACAGCATGTGCACGCATGTGCACGCACGCCCGGGTTTGCGCTTGTTTGTGTGGCACTTCCCCCCGGGCAGAAACAGAAAGGCAAAAGGAAGGAAGGAAAAGAAGTAGGAGGAAGTTAACCAAGGAGAACTAGCAGTGCTGCCAGGTGAAATATATCAGAATCAGCCAATTACACAGGCAGCAGACTAGCCCAGCCCAGCACTTTAAACTCTGCAAACACCATTTCCCCCTGTTTTTTCTCAAGAAATCTGCAACACTACAGTATACAAACAGGGAAAGCTTAAAAAGCTTAAGTCAGCAAAATGTTAGGGGCTGCTCTTGCTATCATAAACCAACATGTGCAAGGTGCTGAGGGTGGTGATGTCATGAATGCTGCTGAGCAACCCACAGTGAGGAGATGGAGAAGAGTGTACAGACCCAGGGTAACCTACCATGGGCTACATGATCTGGAGATAGTGGAGCACTATAGGGTGGACAGAGACCTCCTACAGCAAATTGTTGAGCTTTGCCGGCCACGCCTCACACACAGAACCAACAGAGGAGAACTCATCCCAGTGGATACCAAGGTATGTGTAGGCCTAAGAATACTAGCTACAGGTACCTTCCAAAGACCAACTGATGATATGATGGGGATTTCACAGGCATCAGCATCCAGTGTACTCCACCAGTTTCTGGATGCCATGTCAGCACATGTCGGTGACCAAGTATATTTCCCCAATTCCCATGAGGCATTGGCCAGCAATATGCGTCTTTTCTACCAAATAGCAGAATACACTGAGGTAGTGGTTGCAATAGACTACACGCACATACAAATCAAAGCACCACCCGGTGAGCGGGGTAGGGTCTACATCAACCGCAAGGGCTTCCTCTCCATCAACTGCCAGTTTCAACTGCCAGTTTGTGTGTGATGCCCATAGCATAATAATGAATATGTGTGCTGGATGCCCTGGAAGCTATCACAATTCCCACATTTGGCATCTGACCCAGCTGTATCAGAGATTTGCCAGTGGGGACATCCCTGAGGGTCACCTAGTGGGGGATGCGGATGCTGGATATGCACTGGAGCCATGGCTGATGACACCCATCAGAAATGCATACACACCGGAACAAGAACTCCATAATGAGGCAGACACACAAACAAGAAACATAATTGAGTGTGTGCTTGGGATGCTCAAGTCATGGTTCTGGTGCCTGAAAACATCTGGTGGAGCCTTGCAGTACTCACCAACTACATGTACCCAAATTGTTATGGTATCTGCCATGCTACACAATATGATCCTGCAGAAACAGCTGCAGCAGGAACAGCATGGGGCAGGGCCAAACAGCCCCTCACCATTGCCAAGGCTTGCACAGGCACAGCATAATTCAGAGGAGGAACAACCTGAGCCTACCCCAGTAGGCAGAAGGAGGCATGCCCAGTATGCCCTGGCCTTGGCAAAGAGGCAATGCATAGCACAACAAATGCTGTATCATGCCCTCTGAAGAGGCATATGAGTAACCTCCCCCCAGGCCTATGCAGATAGATAACAGCAGGCCAGGCAGTGTGATGTGGGTTGGGTAGGCTATGAAGTCACAAACTAATATGCATGTAATTGGAAGTTAAGGTCTGTAGTACAGTGGTATGCCTCAAGCCAGTATGATAGGCAACAGTACACACTGAAATGGAGTACCTGACATAGCAGTGCAGGCCTAGCAAATGTGTATAAGTGTCAGGTGTACCCCTCATCCTATGTACACCCACAGTAGCAATCAGGTGTGCCCCCCGGGTAGAAATGCACAAATAATAGCTGCCCCCCCCCCCGTATGTAGAAATGTTGATAAGTCTATGCAAATTGACTCACGGAAGCCCTGCAGGCACAGCGTGCTTCCTGTTGATGTACAACACAAAGGTGAACCCTGAAGTAAAAACCAACTTGAATTTTCACACATGTATATAGTATATATATGACCATAGTGGGCATGCTCACACACTTCAACAAATTTAGCAAATGTCAGTCAACAACATACTGAAAGATCATACTGGGCATGCTCACACACAAGCAAATAAAGCAAATTTCAGTCAACAACACACTGAAAGGTCATACTGAGCATGCTCACACACTTAGGCCATGTCTGAGTACAGCAGTGGGCCACACATATCTGGCAGTTGCAGTTCTTACTCCAGACATCACTATTCACCAATCCTGCCTTGCGCACACAGTGATATGAAAACAGACCCCATATAATATATTGGACCCCTGTCATAATCAAACTATGTAATACAAGTACTAAGCTGTTCAAAGAAAGTGAAAATCCAAAGAAGATCAATAAATCTCCAATCAGTATCATCAAGAAACAATGAGCACTCCTAACATTATCCATGCCATGTTCTGGCAAAAATATTGCCAGAGAGTCCATAGAAAACCATCAAGCTTTCTTTTGCTATGTCATAAATATCAATGTAAACTCATATATGTTCTGAGTCAGTGCAAAGTGTAAATGAATACATGTACATGACTGACATTGCCAACATCTTGTCAGACAGGTTCATACATATTTACCCCCCTCTCACTGACAAAAGGGCCCATTACCATACCTGGAGAGTGTGAAAACCCAGAAATCACATATACAATGGTTAAACAGCTCTATCCAAACCTAAAAACACGGTGTCTATGGGATGACATGGTTTCCCTAGCTGTGTCATATGTGAACTCCAAAACAAACAGACCCTGTATCTGAACAGTCTGTTGGGATTCAACCTCTGTACAGGATATGAAACTGTTGAATGGGTTACAGCAATGTTTGGCACACTCCACAAGTGTTGGTGCACAACAGACCATAGGAACTATTGTCTTATAACCCTAATAAGTGTGATCTGCAAGGCCATGGAGTCCATCATTATGGAACTCATAAACTGAGCTATTGGGAGCCTACAAACACCCAACCCTATCCATTTTGGTTTGGTCAGGGGCAGATCATGGTCCCTAAACCTGCTAGACAGTTTTCAAGGCAGTTACCCAGGACATACATCAATGAAATGAGCTCCACAAGCCCTTTTCCAATATCCCACACACATGTCATATCCACAAAATCAACAACCTGTGCATAAACACATATGTCATCTGATGGATTGCCAACTGGGGCACAGATAGATCCCACAAGGTAAGAATTGTGGTCTCCCTGTTGGACTGTAAGCTGGTAACAACTGCTGTCCCCCATGGCACAGTCCTGGGAGCCCCTCCTGTCTGGTGTACACTATTCAAAAATACAGTCAAACACATGAGGGCTATGGTTAGCAAAGTTTGTGGATGACTGCAAAGAGGTTGTCATAATCGATGTTTGGGACAACAGAGACATCCTTAAAAAGGGTCTCAGTCTGACAGATGTGGTGTCAAAATTATGGCCTCGAACTTACAGTCATATAAATACCACATAGGTGCCAACACCTTAAATATGGAGGTAATAATAAGGGATCTATGGACACATGTGGATAGTCATCTCTACTTTCAAAAACACATTCACAAAGTGGTTAGAAAATCATGCTATGTGTTCCCACAAATTGCCAAAGTCTTTGCATGTAGGTCAAAGGAGGTTCCCTCCACTCAACAGTCATCAGACCCATCAGAGAGTATCATGACACACTTGCGATGAATCTGACTAGGCACCTTCAGCAGCTGGAAAAACCACTGAAGTACCTCAACAAGAGGATTACTGGCCTCAAACAGTTGCCCCATGCAACAAGTCTGAAGTAATTCAATCTGTACTCTGTTGCATACTGTCTACTCAGGCGATCTCTGCCCAACAGACAGGTCCATGTCCAATGCAGAACTGATGTACATGCTCTATCTGAAGTAAACCCAAGCTCACTGTGCCACATGCTCTAGGAATATAATCATCACAACAATAAATAGAACATGTTGGAGGGATGCATTACTAACTCACAGACTTCCCTTGCTTTGGAACAGGCTCCCAACCTACATTAAGCTGAGTCCGTCACTGACACTCTTCCAGAGGAGCCTTGATGAGTCCATGTGAAACTGAACTGTCACCTCATGGATCACTTCATCAGCTGTAATACACAGAGGCATAGGGAACTAACCCCATGTGTGGTGATAGCTGCACACTCTGACCATACTAATATATGCCTTCAGGCAGGTAGCCTATTGCATGCCTATGTCCCTATATATGTAGGGGGAACACAGTATAATAAGCCAAAGATGGATGGGTAGAGAGATGTGTGTAATAGGGTGACCATGACAGGGAGCCATCCAGGACTGTCCCACCCAACACACATCCCAATGGCACAAAAGACATGAGGTGCACATCTCACCCACTGTACATAATAGCCACCAGTATCTGTAAGCATTACAGTGTATGTGGTGCATGTGCCTGCTGTACAACATGACTGTACAATGAAGTACACATCTACTGTCTGTAGACATGTACCTGTCACATAGGTTCATAGGTATGTAGGAGACTATCTTCACGAAGGCATATATTATCCTAGGCAAGTTGTGCAGCTTTCACCACCCCACTGGTTAGTCTCCTAAGCCCTAGTTCTAATAGTTAGTACCCTAATACTTCTAATTTCTAGTGGGGCTGCTTATGTGATGCCTGGTGTGAATTGTCTGTTTCCCATCCACTCATCAAGGTTCCTATTGAAGAGTGTCAGCGAGGGGCTCTGTCTGATGTACATCGGGACTCTGTTCCACAGTAAGGCAAGTCTCTGGGATGGTACTCTATCCCACCAGCATGTTGTATTCATTGTTGTGAATAGGTTCATATCCCTGGAGTGTGTAGTGTGACTCAATTTTGTTATCCTTAGATGGAGCATGTTCAACAGTTATGTGTTGGACATGGCTCTGTATGTTAGGCAGAGTGTACATCTGAGTAGGTGGTACACAACGGAGAACAGATTTAGTTTTATCAGTTGTATTGCATAACACAACTGTTTGAGGCCAGTAATCCTCTTGGTGAGGTATCTCTGTGGTCTCTCCAGCTGCTGGATATGCTTAGTCGAGTACATCCAAAATGGTGCATTGTACTCAATGATGGGTCTGATGACTTAAGAGTAGAGGGCCATCACTACCTGTTTTGATCCTGATGCAAACCCTTTGTTGATTAGGTGGGCCACATAGGATTTCCTAATCACTTTGTCAACATGGTTGTCAAAGGAAAGACGACTATCTACTTGTGTCCCCAGATACCTTATTACCTTGTCATTTTTTAGGGGGTAACACCTCTGTGATAGTTTGTGGGTACTTTGTTTTCCCCAAAGGGGATTACTATGCATTCTTTCACATTGAGCTTGAGGCCATGATTCTGACACCACAGATCTGTCTCATAGAGTCCCTTCTGGAGAATATTTGTGTCATCCGGGGAATCTGTTATGGCAAACACTTTACAGTTCCCAGCAAACTTAGTCAACCACAATCCTCCTGTGTTGGCATGTACTTCTGAGAAGTCTATACCAAACAGGAGGAGCCCCAGGACTGAACCCTGAGGGACACCATTTGTTACTGGTTTAGAGTCTGACATGTAGCCAGCAACTCTTAATTTGTGGGATCTATCTGTGAGCCAGTTTGCAATCCATCTTGTGATGTATGGATTTATGCCCAGGTTGGTGAGTTCATCTATGATACCTGACTGGTGAATGGTGTCAAATTGCTTAGCGAGGTATAGGTAGGCTGTGTGGCACTCCTTTCAATCATCTGTAGCCTGGGTTACTGTCTCAAAGAAATCCACCCAGTTCAGGAGGCATGGTCTGCATTTGACGAAGCCAAATTGGGTGTGCTCAACTGTGTGAAGGTTCCCAATGTCTTTATTGTTGACTTCCATTATGATTGGCTCCATTGCCTTGCAGATCAGACTCGTCAGGCTCATAGAGCGGGAATTCCAAGGGTCTTTTTTGGCCCCACCCCTGTGGAGTGGGGAGAACGTTGCTGTGCAACATTCTATGGGTACATATCCAGTAGAGAGGATATAGAGAGAGGTGTAGGTATCCTTGATGAATATGGATACATCCCCACCCTATGTGCTATGATCCAGGTTCTCATGCTGGAAGGTATGGAATGAGTAGTATCCTGGTAGTGCTGGTGTACTCTCTGGAGCCTTGAACTAGGTCTCTGTTACTGCACAGATATCAATATTCTCCATACTGAGAAGTGCCTCGAGTGTGTGCATTTGGAGGCTGAGACTTCTGGCAACGAGTAGCATTTAGCTCACTTTGTGGTTATTTGTGTTGGTTACGGGGTTTGATTTGTCCTGAGTGACTGGTGTTCCACACCTGAAGTCAATGCCTTACTGGTCTGATCCGACCATAAGCTAATTGCCCTACATATCCACATTCTGCACCCACCCCCCATTAAGGAAACCATGTTAAAAAATTTCTCCAAAGCTAACTTTAACTTCATGCTTCTTAAGACCGAAGTGGTGAACGTCATGACACCCATGCAGATGGACAATACAGTTATGAATACTGAATCCTACGCAATTGCACTTTATAAGCACTTACATGAGTGCATGGATCGTGCTATCCTAAACGGAATCAAGACGCTATCCTCCAAAAAAAGGAAGCCAATCTGGTGGTCCCCTGCCATAAACAAACTGTACAACAGAAGGAAGAAACTGTTGCAAAAGAGAGTAAAATCCCATGAGTGGAGGAGCTCCCTGGTCAGCCTCAGTAAGAAGCTGCGATCCCTGATAAAATCCTTCAAAGCTAGTTACGAAAATAATATCATCACTGATTCTAAAGACAACCAAAAAGCATTCTATAGTTATGTCAAGAATCTCAATGGCAACACTCAGGTTTGCTCTGAGTTACAGCACAATGGCAATAAATATACATACACAACTGATATTGCCAAAATCCTGGCAGATAGGTTCAGTGCTAACTTTACCCTCATCTCACCCATTAAAGAGCCCATCTCTATACCGGAAAAATGCAAAGTTCCTATAATCACGGCTGCACAGGTAAAAACCACACTCCCCAAAGCCAGGAACACAGCATCCATGGGACCAGACAACATCCCAGGATGCGTTCTACATGAACTACAGAACGAACAGGCACCACACCAGGTAGCATGTTCAATCATAGCCTCACCTCAGGCTTTGTGCCTGCTGAATGGCTCACAGCAACGGTTATCCCACTACACAAGAGGGGAGCCACCACGGACCCCGGGAACTAGCGCACCATTAACCTGGTGATCCTTGTCTGCAAGGCCATGGAACGTATCATCACGGAACTTCTAAACAAAGACATTGGTAATCTTCAAACTCTGGACCCCAACCAGTTCGGGTTTGTAAAAGGCAGATCATGTCTCCTAGACCTGATAGACTTCTTTGAATCAGTCACCAAAGCCGTAGACAAGTGTAAAGTGGTTCACACAGCCAATCTAGATCTTGCCAAGGCTTTCTACACCATCCCCCACTCTGGAATTATAGATAAACTCATTAAATCCCTATGTCACAAGATGGGTTGCCAACTGGCTCATTGACAGAACCAACACTGTGAAAGTTGCAGACTCCAAATCTGATTTCAGACCAGTGACAAGTGGAGTACCACAGGGTTCAGTCCTGGGTCCTGTCCTGTTTGATATCTACTTCTCTGAAGTACAGGCTAACACAGAAGGTCTTTGGCTAATAAAGTTTGCAGATGACTGCAAACAAGGAGCCATAATTGAAACTACTAACGATGTGGACATCCTACAAAAGGCCTCACTGAGACAGATGCCTGGTGTCAAAGCCATGGCCTCAAGCTCAATGCCAAAAAGTGCATTGTCATCCCCTTTGGTAAAAACTCTGTACCCATGAACTACAACATAGGCGGTAGTATGCTTAACAATAAAAGTGTGATAAGAGACCTTGGGAAACAGGTAGACAGTAGTCTCTCCTTTGATAATCACATCACCACAGTAGTCAGGAAATCCTTCTATGTGGCACACCTCATCACAAAAGGTTTCTCATGCAGAAAAAAAGAGGTCATTGTTCCCCTCTCCTCATCACTCATTAGATCCGTTATAGAGTACAACGCCTCTTTTGGTATGTACCTCACAAGACACCTACAACAACTGGAAAGGATGCAGAAGTACCTCACAAAGAGGATTACGAGCCTCAAACACATGCCCTACACAGACTGTCTCAAAAGACTCCAGCTTTACTCCATCACATAAGCCTACTCAGAGGTGATCTCTGCCTAACATACAAAGCTATGTCAAACCCAGAGCTGTTGGACATGCTCCACTTAAAGAAATCCCAATTCCTCCAAGCTACATGCTTTAGGGACCTAAACCTTGTCACCACAATAAATAGAACATGCCGGAGGGATAGATTCCTGTCCCAGAGACTTCCCATACTCCGGAATAAACTACCTATCTATATCAAACAAAGCTCCTCATTAGCACTCTTCATGATGATTGGATGGGAAATAGGAAATTCACCACGGGGATTACTTCTGTGTCTCTGCTCGACAGTGGCACAGGAATAAAAATATTTTTGGGTGGCAAAAGCCAGGGTACCTTTTTGACTGGGCTTGTATAGGCCCCAGGGCCAATAGCCTAGTACCTACCTATGAACCTATGAACCTACGAACCTTTGAGCCTTGCCTAAAAAAGGTAATATGAGGACAGGAAGAGCCTTGGCCAGTATTCAGAAGCATAGGGGTGACAGGTGTAAACCATCTCTAGCGAAGCAATGAGGCTTGTCTATCATGTCATCTCAGGCTGACAGAGACTAGATCCCCATTGAATTACACCAGAAGCTCAACCATTTGTTGAAGTTTATCATCTTTCTGTTATATTTCAGTATTATGTAGGTGAAGGTAAGATGCTACTCAAGGTCAGGGTCATACCAGCCTGGGCTACATGATCATAGAGCTACTATATATCTCTTGTCATGTTGTCCTGGGAGGTATGTCTCAGATCATTCACACTGACATGTACAAAGAACACGTCATATATGTACCTGTTCTGGAGTGATGTAAGTGCTTGTGTTATGTGTCAGATCATAGCACCTGACAGACAACTGACAGTAACCTTCCTCTTGTCCAGCCGAGTGAGTGGAGCATCTGTGTACCTGACTATGGAGTCACCTATTACTGTTGTAGTGGCTATGTTGTTTTGCCTTAGGGCCTGCTGTGAGGCACACTGCTTTGGTGTATTATGTGTTTTCTGGCGTGTGGTTGGAGGTGCATGTTGCTTGCTTGTCTGCTTAGGAGGACACTATCTCTTTTTCAGATTAATATTTGTATTCTCCGAGTATGGTAATGTGTATTCATGTGTGTGTGTGTGTGTTGCTGGTGCTTATATTGTAGGTCTATGTGAGACTGTTGGTGTTGTGATTGAATGACCCTACTCCTCTTGACTGTATTTTCCAGTATTGGGTTGACAGAGCTTAGCCACCGGTTTGACCCTGTTTGTGACAGCATGTGGTTCATCAACCCATATATGATATGGTCATGGCCTATGCATACAATACACTCACAATACACCTAGTATGATAAGCCTGCTGAGGTTAGCAAATGTGAAAAAAACTTTGGGCAAACTGTCAGCAAGTAATGTCTGTATTGCACCCTGTAACTCCATATTGCTTGCTGAAGTGTAAAGATGTACTTAGTTTGGATTAAGAACCCCGCACTGTGTGTGTGTGTGTCTCTGTCTCTCCCTGGGGAGAGAGAAATCTTTTTGGAGACTACTCACACCCCTTAAAAGTGGTATACTCATCTTTGTCAAGTCTGATGATGTCACCATCCTACAAATATACCTGTGGAAAAATGAAATTCAAGTAATGAGTATAGTGCGCTGTGTAAATGCATACTGCTGTAGTATCAGAATGTAGTTAGGTAGGGGTTTGAATCCTGCACTTACCAATTATGAGTGTGTGTGTGTCTACCTGGGGTGGAGCAACCTTTTGGAGACTATTCACACTCCTTAAAAGTGGTATACTCATCTTTGTCAAGTCTGATGATGTCACCATCCTACAAATCCACCTGTGGAAAAATGAAATGCCAGTAATGTGTGTAGCGCGTCGTGTATATGTGTACTGCTGTAATATCATAATATTATTAGGTAGGGGTTTGAATCCTGCATCTGAGTGTGTGTGTGTGTGTGTGTGTCACCCTGTGGAGGGCCAATGTTTATGGAGTCTACTCACACCCCTTAACAGTGGTATACTCATCTTTGTCAAGTTTGATGATGTCACCATCCTACAAATATACCTGTGGAAAGGTGAAACCTTAGAAATATGTGTCGTGTGTCATGTAAATGTGTACTGCTGTAGTATCATACTGTAGTTAGGTAGGGGTTTGAATCCTGCATTTACTGAGTGCGTGTGTCTCCGTGGGGTGGAGTGACCTTTTTGGAGACTACTTACACCCCTTAAAAGTGGTATACTCATCTTTGTCAGGTCTGATGATGTCACCATCCTACAGATATACCTGTGGAAAAGTGAAACCCCAGTAATGTGTATAGTGCATCATGTAAATGTGTACTGCTGTAGTATCATTATGTAGGAGGTTGAATCCTGCACTTGCCAAGTGTGTGTCTCCCTGGAAAGGAGCATCCATTTTGGAGACTACTCACACCCCTTAAAAGTGGTATATTCATCTTTGTCAAGTTGGATGATGTCACCATCCTACAAATATACCTGTGGAAAAACAAAATCCCAGTAATGTATATAGCGTGTCATGTCAATGCATACTGCTGTAGTATCATAAAGTAGTTAAGAAGGACTTTGAATCTTGTACTTGCTGACTTTGTGTGTGTGTGTTCCAGGTGTGTGACACTATTGGTCAATGTGGCTTGGGTTTTGATTTTTCTAGTGTATGACGTATCACAATGACAACTGTATGTGCATTACACATGTAAGGTAGCTGTGGGGCAAAGCCATATACATATATGTAGCCTCAATTATTTCATAGGTGGGTACTCTGCTTTCTTCATCAAAGCATCTGTTATCTTTGCCAGAGTATGCTGGCACTTTCCAGACCTTAGGTCACTTCTGTATGCTTGTGACAAGCTTAGCCACTGCAGTGATCCCTGGGCTACATCTTCTGTTTCACATCCACTCATCACGGTTTCTATTGAAGAGTGTGAGTGAGGGTTTATGCTTGAGGTATATTTGAATCCTGTTCCAAAGCAAGCAAAGTCTGGCAAAGATGACTAATCATTATAGGCATGCAACAACCTCTGTGGATCTGCGTGCAAACCCTTTATTGCTTATGTGCTTCACAGAGGGATTCCCAAAACCCTTTGATAATGTGATTATCAAAGGAGAGATGACTAAACACATGGCTGTATGTATACATTAGTACCTGTTCCACATTTTGGGGGTTACTACCTATGTGGTACTCTGGGGATACTTTGTTTTCTAAAAGTGGATAACTATGCTTTATTTGGCTTATAGCTATACAGCATGAGTTTGACACCAGGTATCTCTCTATGATACCTTTTTGGAGGATGTGTGTGCCATCTGGAGAATAAAGTATAGCCCACAGTATGCATTTTCATCAAATGTAGGCAGACATATCCCTACTGTGTTTGCCTGTACCTAAGAAAGCTATATGCCAAACAGGAGTGGTTCCCAGGACTGAGTGCAGGTGAATACCACTTGTTACTGCCATAGAATTGTACATGGAGGCTGCAAATGTTACTGTGTGTCCTAAATCTGTGCGTCAGTTGTCAATCCATCATCTAACAATTGTTTATGGTCAGTCTGTTGAGGTTATGTATAATACCAGAACATGGGATGGGTATGAATTGCTGGTGAGCTATAGCTTGGCTGTGTGGACCTCCCCTCCATCACCTATAGCCTTGTTAACTGACTTGTACTCTACTAGGTGTAGGAGCCATGATCTGGCCTTTAGATTACCTAAGTGGGTATGGTACACTGTTTGCAGGTTCATAATTTCTCTGTTAATGAGTTTCATAATGCTGTGCTCCATAGCCTTCCAGATAACATTTGTCTGGCTTATAGGGTGATAGTTTCCAGGATCTGTTGTAGTTCTAGCCTTAATCAATTTATGTTAACATTTGCACTGGGTGTGATGAGGGTGGACAGGATTAGCAATAAGTATATTAGAGGGTCAGCCCAGGTTTGAAGGTTAGTAGACCAAGCCAGATAGGCAGGATTAAGTTGGTTTGTACATGTGCTGAGGAGGGATGCAGAATATATTGTGAAATAGATGCTAAGGATGAAGTCGCCAGGTAACAGGAAAAGAGGAATGCCTAAGATGAGGATTATGGCTGTGGTGAGAGAGGACATGCAGGTGGATGGTGTAACAGTACAAGATGCAGAGGGCAGGAAGAAATGGAAACAGATGACCTACAGTGGTGACCCCTAATGGGAGCACCCAAAAGGAGAAGAAGAAAACATTGTAGCTCAACCCTTGTGGACTGTGAACACCATTACCATGCATCATTCCACAAGTATGTAACCTGTATAGAGGCTGCATTTGGACAGAGTGTTTAGGTGAGTGGTGACTTCATATGTCAGTTTGTGTATGACACAGCCAGGGACACTGTCCAGTACCATTGCCACTCTGGTTTGGACTTTGGTAAAGAGATGTTTTAACTAGAGTGTCTGTGAATCATTAGGTTTATATTCTTCAGGTCTGGAAATGTGGCCCTTGTGTAATGACAGGGTGGTGAAACCTTTATTCAAACTGTCTGACAAGAAATTGGTAATGTCAGTCAGATAGGTGTACTTTGTGACCATTTACATTAACTGTGACCCAATCTGAGATTTCCCCTGTAGATTATAAACAACACTAAAGAAAGCTTTAGTGTTGTCTTTGGAATCCTTGCCATTTTGTATTTTGAAGCCTGCCTTGTATGTTTAATGAGGGCTTGTATTTTCCCAGTGATACTGACCAGAGAGGTTATCCCTTCTTGGTATGCAACTCTTTTTTGGTACAACTTCACACCTTCTATTATATATTAAGTTTATGGCAGGGTTCCATGAGACTAATGCACTTTTACTGTATAAGTGAGAATTTCTTGTGTTTGTGATAGCATGGTCCATGCAACCCTGTAGGTGAACAGTGTGCATTACTAAAGGATTATGCAGCTGGGACAGTGTTAACCTTAGTAATGCAAAACAATGACAGATAGCAACAACAGCATCACCCACAGCACAGTGTCAACCCATATCATACACACACACATGCGTACTCAAGTTCCAAAATGTGTGTAGTACAATGCATACTGGCCACCAATAGAAACTATGGAGTGTTAAAACTGGCCAATACAGGGCATGTCACCCTGCCCATGTGTCCAATATGCATGTACATGCAGACAGTGCACCTCCACCATGTTCACAAATGGACACCTGCAAATGTGCATTGCACACACCCCACACTTACTGTCCACTGTATAACGCATGCTGACACAACTACACACATCAGCCAAGTGGCACATGGGCAAACAAAACACAATTGGAATAAACACTGATGAAAACAATACAACATTGCTAATTGCAGCTTTAATGCATCATGCCTGCTCAGCTACACCTTCAAGGATATCATTACACTTTACTGCTGACAACAGGCTACATATCCAACCATTGCTATACTTTATTAAAGTCACCCTGTGCATCAGCACCATGTTAGCCTGTCCCTGCATCAATTTTACAGATGACAGGAGGTGGCACAGGTTTCATCATGTGCACAGGTTGTGTTGTTGGTTTGCCAGAGGCCTACACTGAGAAATACAATCAACATGTGTGTGTGAGTGTGTGTGTGAGGGCCATGAGTACTGATTTGGGCCAATGTTGATGTCATGTGTGTGAGTATGTGTTTGCCCTAGGTTTCTGGTTTATGTGTGTGTGTCTGCATGAACACAGTTCCACCATGTCGCTGCCATATACTGGGATTTGTGAGACAGCTACAGACTGTACCTGGCAGGCTTTACAGATCACCGTCTCTGGACATGGATACAGAACCTGTGCCTGGCAGGGGTGCTACAGACAGTATCAAGTACTAATCCAGATTGGGTACTATCTGAAGAGGTTGACAAATGTCCACTGGATCCAGGTCCCTGCTGCGACTGGCCAGAGCCACGTGCATGTGGTCTGCTAGGATGGTCTATGGACAGCCCCCTCCAACATTGCTGGGGCTGGTACTGGCACTATGGGAGTGGCTGTGACTTGCTGGATGTCCACGGTGACCTCCAGCTGGTGATGTTGCTGGCATACATCCACGTCGACGTCTCAACCATCCCACACTGTCCTGAAACATGGACATGACATTGTGGAGGACATCCAATGTCTCACCCCAACGTCTATCAATGACCTCAGTGTAGTTAAGTATGGCACCTGCTAGGTCATGGATACTGTCATTTACAGAGGTGTAATGAGCCCTCTGTGCCCTTAGCCCCTGTATGGTGTACTGCTCCATTTGTGTCTGTGCCTCCATGACAGCCTGGAACATGCATGTGGTAGAAAGAGGTGTAGCACATCTGCCAGAAGCATGATGACCAGCAGTGCTCTGATGAGAACCCCTGAGCATCTGCCTATGTGGTACCATTCCAGACATCTGGCTATTGCTGCTATGTCTTTATACATGTGCCATAGATACCACACTGTCCTGGCCAGTGCCAACCGTACACTGTCCCTCAGCTAAGAGCAATGATGATGATGGATGTACAGGCAGTATGACTGTGTGCATGGATGGGGTGGAGACTTGTGTACTGTCAATTGGTGGCCCAACAACAGACCCTGACAAACCTGCCTGTGCTTCAACATGCCTATCTTCATGATCACTGTCTGTCTCAGTGACATCAGGTTCCCTGCTGTAGTGAACCAGCCCCATCACGCCACCTGTGAGAGGAAAACAGGAAACACACTTTAAGACCTGAACATGACTTCAGACCACATGCACACATGCACACATGCGCACATGCACACATGCACACATGCACACGCACACAAAACTACACTCCTCCAGAAAGCAGACACACACAGCACCAGCAATCACAGAACATACACAATAGCAGGTGATGGTGGGGTACAGTATCACAAGTAAAACAGTCATATCACACATGTCAGCATGCAGGACATGTGTTGCTCAACAGCATACAGTGCAAGTGTAGTCAGTCCTTGTTACTAACAGTATACATGACTTTGATGCATGTGTTTTGTTATTAGGTGATGGCACTCCCCCTGGAACACAATGCATACATGGACACGACATTGCTGTGCAGGTATTAATAACCCTGTGATGTACTGTGCACCATAAATCACAGGTGTACGAACCATTGCTGGATGTGTATCTGTGTGTCAGATATGTATCCAAAGCTAATTACAGCCTCTGTGTCTTTAGCAAATAATTGTGGACACATTTTTAGCACATGCATGATGAGTGTTCACACAACATTATCAGTGGTGCATGGATAATTGATGGAATACCATTCAGCCACATACCCAATGTACGGTACTTATGGTGAGTGTAGATCACATTGTGGACATGCAAGTCTCATCCATGACATGGCATGCTAAAACACAACTGCATTTTTAAACACTACACATACCCAATATGTGTCATATGACCCAGCCACTCAATAGCATCACAAGACATATATGTGTCAGTTGTGCAAATGGTGATTGGTATGCATACTGTTTAGAGGTGCATATGTGTGCATACATGCATCATTATGGTGTGTAGCAATGACAGCTATGTGTAGGCTATGTGTAGTACTGTGGTTACAATAACTGGATGGGGTATAGTACCATAGGCCATCATCATGAAGCATCAGGTGGTCACTCAAGGCTACAAATGTTTCACAAACCAGCACTAATCATGCTGTGCCAGAACTGTACTACCTTGGCTAAATTCACAATTTCACAACCAGTGGTTACGTGAGTTTGTAAGGAGGCCAATAAGGAGCATTCCCTGAAATTAATGTGTAGTGTGCTGCAGAGTGTTTAAATGCCCCAAGATATGCCTCTACCCCTCAGGTATATTATGCATAATGTGCGGATGAGATTTTGGATACTGGAGTGTGTATTTACAGAGGGTTTTGGAACCCTTTATGTATAGCATGATAAAATGCTCTGTGTATGACATAGATGTGTATGTTATGTGCATGTTGAGTATCAACTGTGCCTATCTAATGGTCACTACAATCTAGCCACATTTGTTTGAGATGGTCTGGGCATTGCATGTGTTTGAGGCAGCTAATCACATTAGTAAGATGTGCATACTCTTACACCAAACATGCACAGCATGCATTATGGGTAGGTGTGTTACATGTGTACATGGCCTACACCTAAACTATGACATGCACTTTTTATTTACAATAATAAATGCAGAACACACTCACCAGCATCTGTCCGCTGCGTTGATGTCACCCCAGAGGTACCTACATAGAGATGAGACAGTTTGTCAGTGGCCACAACTGTGGCATTGCTACTGTGTATTTGCAATCTTACAGCACAACAACAGTTTACATTCACAGGGCTACAGATTATGTTCCAAATGATCAGTATTGCACAACAACAGGCTCCACATCTTTGAACGACACACTCCACATCTCACATATGCATGATCTACCAATACAGATAACAGTAGTCTACAGATATGCCATGTTACCTGCGTGCTCCATGTGTGATTGCTGGGTGGCTCCAACCTCCATCATGGTGTATGTCTGCTGCTGTTGTTGTTATGCAGGTGCCACCAGGCTCATGAGCAGCTCCTCAACTTTGGTGAGGGGGGGTGGATATTAACACCACCCCTTGTTGCAAGCTGCTGTCTATGCACATCAGTCGCATGCTGACGGACGTGTCTGTGAAGATCACTGCAGTGGTGGCATACCTGCTCATATGTCCAGTTATGCAGGCCTACCTCACTGACCCTGCGGACAAGATCTTGCCACATTGCAGTACAGTCCTGCTGGTCCTGGCTGGTTCGTGAAAACATGAGACGGTAGTGCTGAGTCATACTGCTAGTAATGATATCATCTTCAGCACTACTGTAACTTGGGTTCCTGTGGTGGGCCATGATCCCTGGAAGACATAAATACAAAAATATGTCTGAGCAAATCATATGGCACATTTAACATTATACAGTACAGATATCACTGAACTGCCATATATAGCAACCTATAAGCTAACCGAGAGTGAAACACTGTAAATGCCAGTTATCACTGCTCACCCCACAACTGCTTGAAAATGCCTTGCTCACTCTCTATCTAATGAACCATGTTCTGCACAGCAACAAAATAAAATCACTATATTAGACTATACAAGAGTACATGGCACACTGTATGCAACATGATGCACCACTTAGCCACAGCAGATATACACCAAGCTGATGTGTAAAGAAATATATCATCCATCACAATCAGTGAAAGGTCCAGTAAATGTATTACTATTATACCACACAACTTGTTAACGCCAAACCCGTGGCCAAAATATGTGCACAATTGGGAATATAGGTCACATACTGCTGTAGTACACTATGAATGTTGCTAGATATGCAGTTATATGTCAGTCCACAGCACACAGGAAGAAGCAATTTCATTTCCAACCAGGTACCATTGACTTGAACTATGATACTGGTATTGAAAATAGTTTTAATTTATTTAGGGACAAGTTATATTCCCTTAAAAGTAATCAATTAAAAATTGATTACCTAAAAGAATGCATTAGGGTATGCAGAGTTCCCAAGGGACTCCATTTGTTTAAGTTTCCTAACTGTGTTTGTGCAGGAACTGCACTCTATGACAAGCTATGTGGTATATTTAACCATGCTGGGTTAGAAATGTTAAAACTAATGGTTGAGGAATATGAGAACAAAGCAGAAATTCTTCTAGCTGATTTAAATGATTTAAACCAGAATGTAACTAACAATGAGCACTTTCTGAGTATCAAGAAAAACTACGATAATGTATTCAACGAAATTGACCAGCACTGTGTAAAGATTTTAAATAGAAAAATTAGGAAGCTTGAGAGAGACCTTAGGGAATACCAAGATGGCATAGCTTACCCTATTTCTACTGTAAAAGGGTTTAGGAACAACAATGACATGTTTGTAAATCAGGTAGATAAGGAAATGGAGATCCCTTTTAGCCCAGAAAGGGTCAATAATGACAATTTAAGAAGAAGTGAAAGAATTGCTGAAAAGGGTAGGAAGAACTCACATAGGGATTTTCAGCAAGCTCACAACAAAGGAGCGGGGGGGACGAGGCGTCAGAACCCGAGGTGGAATTGAGTAACTTGCAGGGGACACTTTTATTTGACGTAGTGTCACCCTGGGTAGTACTGAATACCAGAAACCAGGAGAGTGTTGTCAACGCTGAACTACACATACCCCCCGACCCCTTTCAGAATTTAATTTGTAGGAAGGACAATTTCACTATCTTTAATTTTACTGACTTACAAATTGAAGACGGATATTTTTCTTTGTTTTCTAAAGGTTTTAACTTTGTTCCTCTCACCTTCATTGACCCTATATACACTCTTATTGATTTTAAACTCTTTATTAGACAACTGAATCTCAAGTTGTTTTTTAAGGGTCAGGAATTTGTTAATCCAATTTTGAGCAGAACTAGTACTTTTAACCCACCCACCAACCCACGTTTGAGGTATTTGAAGAGATGGTGGAGAAAGAAATCAGAAACCTGGATGTAGGTAAGAGGCACGAGCAGCCCCCCAACCTTAGTAACAGTGAACTTAATCTAATCAAAACCCTTACAAAGGAGGGTTGTCGGGTAATGAAACCTGATAAGGGTGGAGGGGTTGTTTTGATGTACCAAGTTGACTATGATTCCAGTATACATCAGATGTTACAGGACGTGGAGCAATACGAGCTAGTATCTTCCAATGAGATTGACTTAGCACACTCTAAAATTAATTACTACCTTTATGATCATCTGCTCCAGGGTACTATCAATGAACAATTGTACAATTATTTTAATGTGGCAAAACCAAAAGTCCCTGTCATATTTGGAATTCCAAAAACCCACAAAGGGTTGGATCCTCTTGGATTCAGACCCATTGTGGCAGGGGCTGGTGGTGTTACAGAACCTCTGTCTAAATTCATAGATTATGTCTCCAAAAAAGTGCTAGTCCCCGCTGACCACATCTGCAAGGACTCCTGGCATTTCCTTAGAACCGTTCACCGTAGACTGTTTTCTGCCGACCTGTTAATGGTTACCATTGATATAAAGGACCTTTTTCCGAGTATCCCACACATTGAGGGTCTGGAATGGTTTGCACAGGTGCTAATTTCAAGTGGTGCACTAAGTGGCAGAACCATCAATTTAGTCAAGGAATTAATGGAGACGGTGCTGGAGAACAGCTACATATTCTTTAATGGGGAGTTCTACAGGCAAAGAAAAGGTGTGGCAATGGGGGCTAGCTGTGCCACTGTTTATGCAAATTGTGTGCTTTACTACTGGGAACAAAGATTTGTTTTCAACACAGATTGGGCACCTATGATTAGGCACTATTCCAGGTATTTGGATGACATCTGTATCTTGTGGAATGGGTCCCTGCAGGATTTGGAGAGCTTCTTGGATTACATCAATAGTACTACTAGCTTTCTGAAATTTACCCACACTATTGACCGGGATACCTTACACTATTTGGACGTAACTTTAACCAAGGACTACACTAATCACTGTTTTCAGTCCAAGGTATATAGGAAGTCCACGTTATCCAATGCTTATCTCCATTTTAATAGTGGGCACCCCTATTATCAAAAAAGGGGAATTGTTAAGGGACAGTTGATCAGGGCCTCCAGAATGTGTAGTACATCGGAACATTATGAGCAAGAAATCAAGGTCTTGTACCAATTTTTTTTTGGAAAAGGCCTACCCGGTAGACATGATAAACCAATTGATTTTGGAGGTTACTGGTAAGAGGGAAACGGTCTTCCAGCCCCTTTTGGGCACTGGTGTACCTTTGGTGGAAGAATCGGTAAAAAAGAAGACTGACAAGTTTAAGGACAGTTTTTCACACACTTTTTCTTCCAGTTCCCATGACTTGGAAAACATTATTAGAAAATACTGGCCCATAGTATCTACCAATGCTGAACTCAAACAATTTTTTCCCCTGATGCCTAGTTTTATTAGAAAAAGAGGTAGAAACTTGAAAGATCTGTTTGAAGGGAGAAAAAATATGGGTTATGATACTAACAATCAGAGGCCTGGCACTTTAAAATGCGGTCAATGTAAGCAATGTCAATTTATGTTTGACCAAGACACCATCACAATTCCCTTAAGAAGGTTCAAATATAAGTTTCACCAGCATTTTAATTGTGCAACTAAAGGGGTGGTATACCTGGGTATTTGTACTTTCTGTTCTGGGTTTTATGTTGGTAAAACCGAGAGACAGCTTAGGAGAAGGGTATACGAGCACCAATATGACATTACCAAATGTAAGGATTCCAATGCCTTTTATAAACATTCCCAGATATGTACTGGAGCAGGTGGTGCCAGACCCACGAGGGAGTAACTGGGAGGCTAAATTGGAGACTCGAGAACTGTTCTGGCAGTTGAAATTGGATGCCTGCACCCCTCCTGGAATGAATGAGGGCCTAAACATTAGCAGTATTCTAAAAATGAGAAGAGCACGGTTATAATATGTGACCATCTAGTGCAATTTTGTATAGGTTCCCTTGTTCTTCTCTCACCTTTTGTGGCTCTTCTTGTTGTTATTGTTATTAGGTAGTGGTATGAAACAGTAGAAAGCTTTATATTTATTACAATGTCATTGTAAAAAGTTTGATTCATTTATCAATGTTCTACTTATTTCAGTTTTTGGGACAAGAAAGGTGATTGAACTTTAATTTTAATTCCAATCTACAACAAGCAGTTAATTATTTTTATTTTTAATTTTAAACATCATTTTAATTTATGACGTATTTCATGAACCTAGCACTGTATAAGGCACTTTACATGGTATTATCACCACTATTGACTACATTAAGAAGTATTTCTTACAAAAAAACATGATTCAAACTGAGAAACTGTTTTCCCTTTGTACTATGTTTTGAATACAATAAGACCAAATGTATTAGCTTTTAATTGATGGATGGAGTTACTACTTAACTGAACTGGTTATTTAAACTGATGTGTAAAGAATTGCTTTGTTTTTTGCCTTGAAAAAGCCTAGTAATATACTGGGTGAAAGCGCTTGGCTTATCTGTGTTGCTGCTCTATTTAGAGCTGACTACGTGTGCTGTTCTCGAAATAAAAGAAATTTGATTTTATTGCCTGCTGTTGGATTATTCTAACTCGGATCCTGTGTGCTGTGGACTGTGATATTCTTGGTTTAATTCAACTTGTACGTTCTTGATACAGTTATATGTATTACCACACATATGTCAAAGGACATGTTATAGACATACCCACACACACATCAGACATAATTATAGGACACAAAGGTATGACAACCCAGATAAGCTTTCAGTGTGTACTATACAGTACTGTGTGTCAGTACTTACACAACCTTAATCTGGAGAAATGTAATCTGTGATGAATACAGGGACCACACAAAACAGTGGATGCAAGCAATGTGGACATACACCATACTTTGCTGTACAGGCCCAGAGCTTCAGTTAGTACTACAGTACACACAGGATTTGCATTCAACATCGGTACCAATCAATAATCATAGATGTAGTGCTTTAGCCTCCAATGACACACCCTAGTTAAAACCAAGGGACTTAATCACACTGTATGCAATAGCACTTGTTCTGCCTAGCAGGAGAATACACAGCTTTTGCTAGGATCAAAGCAAGGACCCATAATACCATAACATAAACAGTTTCCCACTAAGCTATCCCACAGATGCATATCTTTGATTTATTCAAAAACATACTGACCATCACAGTCAGTCCACAGTACAGAGAATCTATTGCAACAAGTAGATGTATGTGTATGAGTATATATATATATATATATATATATATATATATATATATATATATATATATATATATATATATATATATATATATATATATATATATATATATATATATATATATATATATATATATATATATATATATATATATACACATCCATTTGTCTACATATACATATATATATATATATATATATATATATATATATATATATATATATATATATAGGCACATATACATTTCACCTTTCATAGTGAGAATATCAATTATACAAAGGATGTAAGGTGTACAGTAATGTAATAAAATTGCACAGTCTCGGGATAAATGCATTGAAGGAGTTTACAGCCCAGGTAGCTTTAGCAGGCCTTACTGGCTTCAACATTGCAAACTGAATAAACCACCCACAGTATTTAACCACCACATGTCATATACCAGCACTGTATGCTGTCTTGTTTGTCACACACTAAAATCTGCATACAAATATGTGCATACTAACCTTCACCAACATATATATCTCCCCCCTGTTCTATGCACATATACAGATGTGAATATATATGACACATATATATTTCTCCATATGTGTGAGGCATACACACACATGGTCCACACTGTTGTAAGTTCCTGGACCTCACAGCTGAACTGTTGGGCCTTGGTGCACCACAAACATGTGTCACATATGAACACACACTAACATTAGGGGGGTATATATGGCAACAGATGATAGATAAGCATACTAGACTGCTACAGCAGTTGCCAATTCTAAGCTACACTTTAATATGACTATCATGCATGTGTTGTTCTCTCACACCCATGTTTATATAATGTTAGGGCTAATCCCCCCAACAGCCATTGGCCACACTACTGTACAGAACACAGATAACATGGATCAGATCTTTGACATTAAATGCTGAGCTACACATTTCACAGGTATGTCCCACTGCCCACAGGTACACACAGTATTGTCCATAGCAGTAGTTAAGCAGAACATCTGTGCATAAAGAAGTACTGCTGCCACTTATGAATGTTTCACATTATGTACACTATTTTTCAATAACATCTACTACACACCAGTAAATACATATGTGTCACATACCTTTTCTTTGTATAATTTGGCAATATTTCTTTTACTTTTCTCTCTCTCTCTCTCTCTCTCTCTCTCTCTCTCTCTCTGTCAGTCTCTGCAATAGAGTGATTGAGTTTATTGGCAGAGTTTGCAGCCTGCTTTTGTAGGAATTTGCACATGAGCATGTGATGGCCTCTGCACCAATCAATGACCACCATTTGTTAATTGCATGCAGCCTGCTGTGTAGTAATTGCAGTAATCACTGTCATAGCAACCCAGTACTATAAATTGCTCACTCATGTAGGTGTGGCCCTTTCAGCTTTCCAAGATGGAGATCATCCTTGTTTGGTGTGGACATCATTGTTTAAGACAGAAGGTCGGTATAGCTCTTATATCATAAGTAGACCCTGCACACACAGGTATATTCTACATTTGGGTAGGGTTTCAGAAGTACAGACAGCGTAAGTAGTATTGTGTGGATTTTATCTTGCTGGACTTACAGGGTTGCTGTAGTCCTGTAGCCTGTCTGTGTAACTCCCAACTGTAGACCTATCCACATGATAGCCAGGGAATAGCCTGTTATTTTTTGTCTGTGCAGCGCACAGGTCTTTTCAGCAATAGAGCAATGGCATTCTTACAGTTGGTTGCTACCTTTACATGGCTACATCCATTTGTATTTCAGTGTTGTATTCCTACATAAGGGTATGCTTCCGAAACTCCTTCCAAAGCTATTTGCACAGTGTGTAACAGCAGAAAGGCTAATATGCCTCTGTGTTTCTGCCTCTGCCAGACCTCTCAAACAATCAGGTACATATTTGAAAAGAATCAGGGAAAAGTCAAGAAAAAGTCATGGACAATCAGGGACACCTTTAAAATATTAGTGCCATTAAGTTGAAACATTGAGAGAATCAGAGCATATGAATTAATACACCTTTTCTGAAGTAAAAGTCATTATTCAGTAAGTGTAATTCATTACCTTTCTGCCCAAAGTCAGTAGTTTTAGGAGGGATTCAGAGGGACAGAGCTAAAATTTGTGTCAAAATCAGGGGCATCCCTGAAAATTAGGGACAGTTGAGAGGTATGGCCTCTGCCCTCAACAGATATGCCAGTGTTTGTCCTGCTGTGATACTGCATGGGGTTGTAAAGTGATGGCGCAACATTATTTCCTGCTAGAATGGCTGCTTCTCTTATCACAGTCATGTAATGTAATCCCACAACAACTGTTGGTCAACATCCACAGAACAAGTTGTGTGGTATGGTATTCCTAATTTTCCTTTATATTCACTCATTCTGATGCATGATATAATTATTTAAGCACCAACTTGATGTATATCTACTGTGGCTTAGTGGTACTTCATGTTGTGTAGTGTGTGCAAGGACCGAGACTTACAGAGGTGCTTTATTTTGCTCCTGAGCAGAACAAGGGCCCTCACATACAGAGTGACTAAAGCACTTTTAAGTGGGTTTGCGCAGGTTTGCACAATGCTGCGCATTGTTTAGCCAAGCGCAAACTCATGCAAACCTGCTAACTACTGCTTAATAGTGCTTACTTCCGGTCATCCTCGCGCTAATTTCTTTGAAATAAATAAAAATGGGGAGATAGGAAAGTGGTGTAAAAGGGGAACAAAGAGGGAAAAACAGTATGGAAAATAGCTTGGGATGTGCAGGACAGGTGTAGAAAAGGTCCATAGCTGCCCATTTCTACAACAGCAACAGCTGTACATATGCAATAAATTTGGAGGTAGATATGAACCCTTCAACCCCTGAGAGATGGGTGAGGACAACAAAGTATCTTGTAATGCCAATTAAAGAACATTTCATGTGTCCAGTGGACATGTGTGCAAAATGGGCAGCTATGTATGGGGCGTAATTTTTTTTTTGGGAGCAGATTGCCCTTTTTTTTCAGGTGAGAGTGGAATGTGGGGTAGGGGAAGTAGGTTATTTGGGGAGGTAGGTTGGGGAGGTAAACAGACAAGACAAACAAGATGCATATAGGGGTGGTATATGACACATGTGGTGGGTGAACAAATTTGACGGGGAGGGATGTTTGGAAATCGCAAGCCCATGAGCCCCCAGATGGAAACAGTGGGACTGAGTTCCCCACCCATAGGCAGTCACCACTGCACCTTCACAGCCCAGAGGGTGGCTGTGCTGGGGCTTGGTAGGAGGGGCAGGCTGACCCGGGAGTTGCCCCACTTGGGCCTCAAGCTGGCATAGAGGTTCTGCAACAGAATGTTCAATCTCTCTACGCACCACAGCCCAGACCGTTTGAAGGGTGATAGGTGCCCCTCCGCCCAAGCTTGCATGGGGGGCTGAGCCCCGTCCCTTGCAGTGCTTCCACACGAAGATGGCACAGGGCTAATGGAGGAGTAGGTCCCAGGCTGGGCACCAGATCTGCTGGTGCCAGGTGCCATGGCCAGCTGAGGTGGGACAGGTGGGTCTGCTGGGACCGGCCTTCCCATACGAACTATGTTTTGGAGAGTTTAATAAAGATACAGGTTAGTAACAGTCAACAGCATTCCCAATTAGTTATAACAGCATGCAGAAGTATCCCCATTAAACCAACACACCAGATTTTCAACAGTTGAAAAGCAAGCATAACATATGCGTATATAGAACAATAGTGGACATTACAACAGCATGCAGGTTGAATTGATGGCAACAGACCACCAATATTGTGGTATTTTAACAGGGCACATGCATAGAAATAAATGCAAACATTTATAAACCAATAGGACATATGTCCCACAAAATGTTTTGAGATTAGACCTACTGATTGAGGTGTGGAATTGCATTTTTTATGCACATACCATAGGGTGGGAAAAGATAGCTCAATTAAGAACTTATATATCCTTCTAGTTTTCACAACATTCCTATTAACTGCAGTTATATGTCCCTTATATGTATTCTTACACTACCCAATGTCCTTATATTGTGCAACTGGATTTTGCTAGATCATTATATACATGAGCTATATCTTACATACAAACTGTCCAAGATGCAGATGTTACTGCAACATATTTTGAGAATTGTTCACACACACTACTGCTAAGATGGTGCACTGACAGATCTACTTTCATATAGTTATCTAGATATGTTCAGGTGAAAGTATCAGTTATATGTTAACAGCTCCCTACATTTCTAGCAGTACACTGACATTTCTGGGGAATACAATACCAAGCTACTTATGTGCCAGATTAATCTTTACATGCTGGCCATGAACCAACAGTTGAGGGCTGTACATATGCATACAAGCTACTGGCACTCCCTTCATTCACATTATATGGGCCCGGCCTACCCAAGTGTGGGTTGACACTGCTTAATACAACACTACTCTTTGCAGAATGCAACAGTACAACATATCAAAGAAAATGACACAGACGCACTCCATGAATCATACATTTATTAAAGGATTATTATACCTTTATTTACTGGGTTAAAAAACTTTTTGAAGGCTCTCTCATTTATTTTATATAACAGCACATGCAGAATAATTACTAACCTGCCTCATGACGCAGCCTTTGCAGGCTATCTCCATGGGCATGCTGGTTTATAGCTCGGTCACCTGCAGCTGTGAAGTAAATGCTGTAATATTGAGACATACCTATCCATAGTATAGACAAGCATAGCAATTCTTAACTGCTTAATACAATGGCTACTTACTCAGTACTGGGGCATTACACATCATACGGGATTCCTGGATCCACTGGTCCAGTTGATCCTCCCTACGTCGCTTGAGGTCAGAATAATGGTGCCTGACCTGCTCACCATTCTGAGAAACACCAGTGGCACTGGTGAGATCATGGGGCAAGACTGTTCCAGGCCTCTGTTTTATATTGGCCACCCTGGCACTGGCCCCACAGGAGTCTTTCCTCATGATTGTGGACAAGGAGCCAAACCATTATTTTGTACTCCTGGATGCCCCAGCATTGTGCTCTAAATCGAGTGCCTTCACCAACACCAGCCATGCTGACTGCAAAAGAAAGCTGCAACCAGTTATACCAAGTATTCCCACCTATGGAGCTTAAATATGCCTCATTTCCAACACTTATTTGTGATTGGCCAGTTTTAGAAAAACTCAGCTGTAGGCACGCCTGCTTAGCTGATGTTGGCAATGTATAAAATTCCTTTGATAGATATGTGTCTGTTGAAAGTGTATGTTTGAGAAATGCTGTCATGGCTTAGTGGTTCAGTACTGTGACTAAAGTGCACAGTATCCTGAGTTTGAGCTCTGTCACTGCTTTTTATTTTCCTGCTGGGCAGACCTGACTGGATAAGGAACAGTAAAGCAGGTGTGAGCGTGTTTAACTGACTTTGCTCAACTTTGCCCGACTTTGCCCGACGTTGGCCAGTGTTGCTCAACGTTGCTCGACGTTGCTCGACATTGCCCTACGTTACGCTGGTTAACGTGGTGCGCAGCTATTTGCAAATACGTTGCGGTTGCACTGGTTAGCACGGTGTGCAGCTACATGCAATTGTATTTAAATATGCTCAATAATGGTAAAATGTGCTTAGCAGTGTTTTATATTGCTTAAAATAGGGTACTCATGCCTCAGAATGTATAACCATTTCACCTTCACACACACACACACACACACACACACACACACACACACACATATATATATATATATATATATATATATATATATAAAATTTGTTCACGTCAGGAAATATTTTTGTATACAGATTTCCCATAGAAAATGGAATGTGCAGTAGAGGGACTCGAACCGGGAATGCCTCCTCTTTGTGCAAAGGCTCTAACCAGTACGCTATTACTGTTTTGCATAATGTGTATATATTTTTCTTATTATCCTCTTCTGGTGTCTAAGCTGCTAACTGTAGCTAAGCAATGGGCAAACCCGCGCAAACCCGCGCAAATAAGGGCAGCTATAACGGAAGAAAAAAAAATTCTTTTTAATTTTGTAAGTTGTTTAACATATGGGGGAGTGTAGTGTTACATTGTACACATGTGAGTGGACTCGCTCATGTAACTCGAAATTACGGTGTTTCTTCATTGCAGGGGCGTGGATTTTTGGACTGCTCAGTAGTCCGACATGCCCCCTACACTCATCCACGCCCGTGTAAGCTTTAGAGTTGAGGCAGTGCGCCCTCATTAATATGCATGGAGCACTGCCATCACACACTTACACTAGCGCTTCCATGTAAGACTAATCTAGTCTTACACAGAAGATTAGTAAATCCGGGGGAATGTCAGACAGGTAAAACTTGTCAAATACAGGAACATTTATATAGTACTGCTACAGTAACATACCAACATACCCGACTAAATAAGTTAAAAATTTTGAGTAACATTATTAATAAAACATTTCTTTTGAGGGTAGCATTGTTTATAAAGTTTACCAAATCTTAGGAGGTGAGCTACTACAGTAGGAATTAAGAGAGAATATCAGAGAACCTGAAATAGCATGTTAAAGATAGATAGTAAAGAATGGTCCTGCTAGGGGAGAAAGTGTCAGTCAGGATTTGTGCATGGGCAAAGCCATTGGGCTTTAAGGAAGATTCTTAATTGCTTCTTGAAAAAGTGAGGTAGAAGAAAGGGCTGTTAGTTCAGTTGGAAGAGTGTTCCAAGAGTTACCAATAGAGTTTGAGAACAAGCTATCTCCAGATTTGTAGTTGGACTTTAGGGTAGCTGCTAGCACCTTATTAGCTGATCGAAGGGTTGTTAGATTTTTGTATGGGCAGATAAGGGTAGAGAGTTTTGGTGCACCTGTGGGATGGTGTAAGATCTTGTGTATAGTAGTAAGTTGCTGGAAAAGAACCTGGCTTTGCAACTCCAACCCTCCTAGCAATTTAAATTTTGGCAGTGGTGGGTTCGAAAAGGGGCACCAGTGGCAAATCCAGCTATGTTATTATAGGCTGTTTCCAACATATGAAGATTATTTTTGGATAAGTTGGTATAGATTGGGGATGCATAGAGAATGGTGGAGTTTAAGTGAGTTCAGGCAATAGCAGTCCTAGCTAGAAGTGTGAGATAGGGTTTAAGTCTGTAGAGGAAACCAAGTTTTTTATTAACTGATTTAATGGTTAGGTTGATATGTGTGTCGAAGTTTAGATTGTGATGTGGTTGTGTCCGGAGTTACTACAGTACCATTATTAGATATAATTGTGAAGTTGATAGCAGGAGACTTCTGAGTGGGAGACATTAGTACCAATTTAGTTTGTTTGGGGTTAAGGAGGAGACAGCATTGATGGAACCAGTTTTCAACTAAGGTAAATACTGCTTGGATACTCAAATGAAGTCCAGCAGGAGAGGAGGCTGAACATATTAATGTCGAGTCAATGGCATATTGTATGCAGGTGGTTTGTGGAAGGGAGATTTTCAGATCATTTATGAAAATAGTGAAGAGGAGGGGTCCCAGAATAGAGCCTTGTGGGACTCAAAGAGTTATAGGGAGAAGAGTAGATAGCTTATTTTTCCCAGAGGACTGCTTGTTGTCTATTTCCTAGATAGGACTTGAACCAATTAACTGTCTGGGTATCTAGTGAAAGTGATTTGAGTGAGTTTAACAGTAATTGATGATTAATCATATCAAATGCTTTTGAGAGGTCAATAAAGAGGCCTGAGGACAGTAAGCTGTTGTTACAATTTTTATTAATGCAGTCAGAAAAGGATAGTAGAGTAGCTGTTGTACTATGGAAAGGCCTAAAACCATGTTGGCAGTCAACTAGCAGGTGGTTTTGGAGATGATCAAGTAGCTGATGATGAATACATCTCTCCGTAATTTATGCTAAGGGGAAAAGTAGGGCTATGGGGTAGACGTTTGAGAGTTCATTTGAGTTCCCACCCTTATGCAGTGGGATAATATATGAGACTTTCCAGAGCGATGGGATGGAACTTTCTGTAATGGTTCTGTTAATTAAGATGGAAACAGGGTAGGCAAGCACTCCAGCTGCCATTTGAAGGTATACAGCTGGGAGGAGGTCAGCTGATGGAGTGCATGGTTTAAGCTTAAGAAGTAGGGAGTGTATGAGAGATGTTGGGACAGGCTGCAGTTGTAATACTTGGGGTAGGGTGGTTGGCAAGGATGAGTCAGTGGTTGGCATGAATGAGTCAGTGGTGGTAACAGGTGGTAAGGTATTTGCTAAAGATTGAACAGTTTCTGAAAAAAAAATATTAAAAATATCAGCAATTTGGTTGGGAGAATTATGAGTCAAGTTAGAGGGGGTAGGTGTTTTGGCTTTCCAGGACTGAGTAATTTATTTAATCCTCACCAGAATTTTTGTGGGTTTAGATATTGGGTTTGTTGGAATTTAAGGTAATAGTTTTTTTTTTTTTTTTATCGAGGATTATTGATTTTTAGTGGCATTCCTGAGCTGTCTAAAGTTTAAATGATCAATAGGGTCTTTGGTACTTCTCCATATATTCCAGATTTTATTTATCAGTCACATTTTTTGCCTTGTCTCATTTGAGAGCAAGGAAGCAGGTCTGTTCCTAATTTTAATAGTATGAGAGGGGGAGGGGCATGGTGCTCAAGGCTTTTTAGGAATGTATTGTTAAAAAAAGAGACTGCTTCATTGAGTGGTAGATATTTTAGGGGTGACCAATTGCAGGCTTTTAGCTCTGCGTGAAAGTTTCCTAGGTTCAGGTTCTTTTTGTTCTGGGTGGTTCTAAAGTTTAGTTGAGTGGGAATGGTGATCTTTTGTCTAGTTATAAAGGTAAGAGAGTGGTCATTATTATCATCAGGAAGTATGCCTATTTTGTAAGATTGGGGATTATTGCTGACTAGTATCCAGTCTAAGGTAGTTTGTTTGTTGCTGGGTTTATGGGTTCTGGTAGGGTTGGTGATAGTTTGATAGAAGCCATAGAGATTAAAGGGAGATGTAGGTTGGTCAGAAATACAACAGTTCCAGTCTATATTAAAGTCTCCAAGGAGAATGGTTTCTTGTGGGAATGATGTGGAAAGCCAGTTAAGGATACTTTCAAGAGTACTTATGTTGTTGCCTGGGGGGATGTAAGAGCAAATGATGTATATACATTTATTAGCATTAATTTGGAGCTTAGATATTAAGATTTCAGCATTGTGAGGTGAGGGAGGTTGAGTGTTTAATGAGGTTACCTGTAGTTCAGATTTAAACAATATCACTACCCCCCACCCTTTTTGTTAGGATGGTCAGTGATATCATCCCTCCAGTTATAACAGGATGTTATAACCTGGAGGGATCATATCATTGTCTTTAGTAAGTGGTTTGAGACAGGTTTCTGTGAGACATAGGATGTCAAAGGAATGCAAGTCTAGTAGGGCATGAAGTTGGGTAATTTTGTTATTTAAACTAAGAATATTGAGGTGGGCAATGAGAAGAGAGCTCGAGGAAGAAGAGGGGGTATGAGAAATAGAGGTGAAGGAAGAATGGGAGTCAGGGAAGGTATTACCAGGCCCTGGGTATTAAGTTATTGTAGTGTCATGTTAATGAGAGTAATGATGCAATGACGTATAGAGTCTAATCTTGAAATAAAGACGTGTCCCAGATGGGACAACCCAAAAATTGTGAATAGTGTCCAATTGGTCACTCATTTCACCAATGTTTGTGGACTAAAAGTTTGGGATGTCTGAGGATACGTGGAGTGAGTCAACCCATGGGATGGGTCTACAGGAGTAGGGAGTAGCCAATGTGTAGTGGTGTGGATACATCGTGTATCCAACTGGAGAATGGATGATTGCTGTGTTAGTGTAGTGTTGGGGTGGGTGTTTGGGGAAATAGGAGTCATGGGTATATAGGTATATATGCAAATGAAGCAGCAAAGCAATAGTGTAGTGGTTAGAGCATCCGCCTAACGAACAGACATTCCCGTTCTGAATCCCACTGCAGCACATACCATTTTCCATTGGTAATCTGTATATGAACATATTTCGACATCTATTTGCTGTATAACCAGCATAATAGCAATTAAAAGTGAACTGGAGCAAAGCGTCAGTGTCATAACGAATAAGGCAGTAGTAAGCAGGTTTAAGCATAAATAAGCACCGGCAAGCATGTTTAAATGCATTTGCACGGGGGTATGCATTGCCCTACAGATATATATATATGTATATAAGTATATATATATATATATATATATATATATATATATATATATATATATATATATATATATATATATATATATATATATATATATATATATATATATATATATATATATATATATATATATTATATATATATATATATATGTGTGTGTGTGTGTGTGTGTGCATGTGTGTGTGTGTGTGTGTGTGCGTGTGCAGGCGTAGATATACAAAGATATACAGCTATGATAAGAAACAGCACACAAGAATGACATATGTTCACAGACTATGCCAATGGAAGTGAGGGGCCCAAGCAAGAAACATGTAAAATGTAGCATGACCTCCCCCCCACAGCCGGACAGAAGAAACATGCACACAAACCCGCAAACAATGTAAATAGTCCACTGATCTCCAGACCACAGGCAGGATACAACCGGGGGGGGGACAGAGTGCACCCGCGAAATCTAATCTTGAAACAGACATATAACCTAAGGAAGCCGATACGACGACCATTCTTGCTGGGGTGTGTACATACCCAGAATACAAGGGTGGGAAAGCCTGATGACCCATGGGTAGAGACAATGTACAACATGGGTCCCATGAAGTGGAGAGTGGGCAGTGTGTAGTGGTGTGTTCAGGTCTGACCTGCACCCAGAGTAAGGATGGGTGCAGTAGAGGAGGTGCAGGTGGGGGAACTATGGGTAGCTTGTTATAGGTCTAGGTGTGCAGGTGTTGGCTGATGTGGGCCTATATAGACAGCCCCAGGGATGTGAGCAAAGGTGTTCATTGGGCAGAAGAGTCACCCAATGAGCAGCCACACCCGCTACGAGTCCCACTGCAGCAAAGGATAATCTACATGGCAAAGAAAGGAATAACCAAATGTAGATGTATATATGTAAAGGAATGTGTGTGCATATCTACCAATAGTGACATGGAGATATATCTCTCCCTCTCCGTAGTGCAAATGTATACATACAGAGACAGAATACATATACATACCCACATATAGATATATACATATGCAGACACCCATACACCCATATGTTGTTAGATATACATAGACAGCAATATATAAATATATACATGTATGCATTCATATACAGATATATCTGTATATAGTAATGTATATATATATATATATATATATATATATATATATATATATATATATATATATATATATATATATATATATATATATATATATATATATATATATATATATATATATATATATATATATATATATATATATATATATATATATTATGATACAGCAGTTACGAATTACATGTGTTCACAGTCCGTGCAAATGGGGGTGAGGGGTCCAATCAACAAATGTGTAACATTTAGCATCAATCACCCCCACCTAGACAGGTGAAACATACAAACACACGATACAAGTAAACATACCACTGCTTCCCAGACCGCCGGCAGGATACTACCAGTGGGAGAGACCTGCCAAGTCTAATCTTGAAACAAAGACATCAATGTCCCTTGTGGGACACCCAAAAATTACTGATCATTGGAGTCAGTCCTTGTAATGATTCATCAAACCAGGCTGTAGACGTACACGGACCAGTAGGTTGTGCAAGCCTGATAACCCATGGGTCGGCACAAGTTATGACATGGGTCCTGACACGTAGAGAGTGGGCAGTGGTTAGTGGTGTGGTTAGGCCCCATCCGCACCCACAGTAAGGATGAGTGCTGTTGAGGAGGGGCAGGTGGGGGAACTATGGTTATGCAATTATGGGCCTAGGCATGCAGGTGCTGGCTGGCACATATTTATTAGGACCACCCCGGGGATGTAAGTAATATTCCAAAATGGGCAGAGCTTACGCCCATACCTCTCAACCCCTAAGAGCAAAACCACTGGACAGGACATAAACCGTTGGGGGAATAAATAGGGACAGAAAGCACATATTCCACTTACAACCTTAGAAAGCTGATAGAATAATAGGTATGCATTAGCATGACTCAGTTGAAGGATGTGGGGTCCTAAACCCAATTACTTGTCTGCATTTAATGGTGTCAGTTCCCAGGTATTTGCCAGACAGGTGCAGATTGTAAGAGGAACACACCAATAGTATGAAGTAAACTCTGAATAGGCCATGGATTCTGTACAGTCGACTGACATGCTTACGCCTAATGGGCTTCCATTCCCGATATGGGTCCCACAGCAGCACAGTCCAGTTTAATTGGCTAAGTACAGTATGACCATATGTGTCATTGCATAACCCACTACACAACATCTATGAACGCATGGTCGTAACACCCTACTGTAGGCATTTAAGCCAATGTAATAGGCATCACAAGGTATTATTGTAGTCCTCACCCCCACCCAGGGGTGTGAGTGTCAGATGCAAGCACCAAATGCAGTGCATTTGCAAGTGCAAGAGCAAGTGGGTATAAGCCTGTTTGGCCGCTGGTATGCGAGTATCACACTGTTGAAGCAATGCAGAGGCTAACTGAATGTAAGAAACTATAACCAGAGGAACTGAGTCCCAATGTATCCATTTGTGGGCTCATGGGCTTGCGACTTCCAAACACCCCTCCCTGTCCAAGGTGTCCCCCCCACATGTGTCATATACTGCCCCTGTATGTGTCTTGTTTGTCTTGTCTGCAATCCCACACAGCCTATCCTCCCTGAATGTACCTACTCTCCTTTCACAACATCCCACTCTCACCTAAAAATAAAAGAAGAAAAAGGGCAATCTGTTCCCACAAAAAAAGCATGCCCCATACATAGCTGTCCATTTCGCACAAGTATCCACTGGACACATGTAAACATTTCTAATTGGCATCACAACATGCTATTGTTGTCCTCATCCCTCTCTCAGGGTTGTGAGTGTCCAAATGTGCCACCAAATTTATTGCATATGCACAGCCGTTGCTTTAGAAGAAATGGACAGCTATGGACCTTCTCTACACCCTTCCTGCACATCCCTAGCTACCTTGCCTACTGTCTTTCCCTCTTTGTGCCTCTTTTTCACCACTTTCCTATCACCCCTTTTTTCTTTTCTTTTAAAGAAATTAGCACGGGGTAAGCGGGATTAAGCACTTTTAAGCAGCAGTGAGCAGGTTTTAGCCTGTTTGCATGGAGGTAAGCACTGCTTACACAGGTTAAGCAATCAGGAAGGTAAATGAGTGTGAGGAACTGTAGCCAAAAGTAACTACTGCTTACTGTCACACAAACCCACGCACACCCGCTCACAACTGCTTAAAAGTGCCTTAATCACTCCATATCCAATGGCCCTTGTTCTGCCCAGCAACAAAATAAACTATCTTTGCAAGGCTCAAAACCAGGACCCTGCACACTACAGCTAATTTGATTTATCACTAAGCCATGGCAGATATACAGACATTTGATGTTATCACAGACATAACATCCAGCACAGTCATTCAACAGTATACAAAATGTATTTCATTATGTAGATATATGTGTGCATGTTTATGTCCAGATATATCTACATACATAGATATAGCTATATATAGATATATGAAGAACAAACCACGTGACAACAAAGCATTAAAAAAGAATGAAAAGGAAAACACCAGCAACTCCTGTATTATGTAGTGGTGTTGTCCGATGTAATATCAAGACTCCCCCAGACAGACATGTGTCATTAATACACACAAACATTTGTACATTGCCCAAATGCATTACTTTGAGCATTTTATTTTCATTACAAAACAGTTCCTGTCCAATCATAATGTGAGAACAGTACTCTTGCAAGGTGCTGTGTGCAACATCATCATCATTAAAAAGTTAAATGGGGTAACCATAGAGGGACCGGTAGTGTTGTGTGCAAGCTGGGGTTGTCTGCATCACGTGTACCTGGAACATTTAGGAGTCATGTGCATACAAAGATTGTGTGCCTGAGAAAGGGGTGAGGACAACAGAAGTATGTTGTGATGCAAATTAAAAAGTTTACATGTATCCAGTGGACACGTGTGTGAAATGAACAGCTATGTCTGGGGCGACAGTCATTCTGGGAACAGATTGTCCTTTTGTTTCCATTTTTGTAAGGTGAGAGTGGGATATTGGGGAAGGAGAGTAGGTATGCTCATGGAAGATAGGTTGGGTAGGATGACAGACAAGGCAGCATACAGGGGCGGTATATGACACATGTGGGGGGAACACCTTGAATGAGGAGGGGTGCTTGGCAGTCATAAGACCATGAGCCCCCAAATGGAAACAGTGGGACGGAGGTCCCCACCCATGGGCAGCCACCACTGCACCTTCACAGCCCCAAAGGTGGCTGTGTTGGGGGCTGTCTAGGAGGGGCAGGCTCACCCTCTAATTATGCCACTCTGCCCTCATGCTGGTGTATCTGGCCTCAGAACCCCTTATTGAGCTCCCTAAGCACCACAGCCTGGACTGTATGATGGCTGACAAGTTCCTGTCTGGACCTGCTCCCAGGGTGGCACGCCCTATCCTCAGTGGCGGTTCCACCCGAAAGTGGTGCAGAGCCAACAGAGGAGGAGGTCCAAACCTGGGCCCCAGACATTCTTATGCCTGACTGACTAGTCATTACTATTACAAGTGCATGCAATTACTCCATGTGCCACATAGCTGACATGTCGGTGTGCTGTAAGAACATATATATGTGTGCTGGTGAGTGACATCTGCAACAGAGATATAGCAGACATACATTAGGTGTAGCACACATGGCTGTCCACATGAACAGATGTCATTGTCAACACAACCACACTCTCTAAGGGACCCAGACACATTGGCACACTTTGGCAGGCTCACAAATATACATCCTAACTACTAAGTTTGCCACACTGCAGTAATGCACAGGTATTACAGTCACTACAAGGGATGTCCTGAGGTACTATGGGCTAGGGCATGTGAACGTGTCTGACTTCAGTCAGTATGCCAATGGGAGTTATACTGGGTGTGACTGTGGTTGGGAACATCATACCCCACATGCAGACACAAGGTGCCAGTACTGACATGCATGTGTGCATTGCATCATGGGTGTGTAGTGGTTGGCTGTGCAAGATGGCTGTACAAGGCTGGGTGAGGGGTAATCCTTGGCATCAGGCCATGTGACAGTGGTCTGCAGTATGGTTCAGGAGTGTAGTGTCTACAATGTTCCACACAGATGGGTATTGTATGACCTGTCCTGTCATCCTGGTTACCATTGTGAGTGGCCATTGCTTTGCAATGCATGCCATGTCTGTGTTTGATAATCCTTGACATGGAGAATGCCTGGGATGTGCACATCCCACAATAATGTACAGTGACATGTTTATGTGTACCTGGTTTGCCTGGCACATGTTGTATACACAGGCTGTTATCATCAGATGTGCCAATACTGGCTCTGTGTGGCAGGACCTGCTAATAGACAGCAGGTTGACCCTGTACCTGCAATGATAGCATGATGCAGGTATTCCCTGGAGTCAGTGGCATCTGTGCAAACAGGGTATGTGTGTAAGGCATTGTATGTTCTTTGTGGATCACATTTGATGGCACCACATATGTTGCAGGTGTCCAGTGGGGAACATAGTGAAGGCAAACAATGTTCTCAGTAGAAAAACCACTTTAATGTGAGGAGCAAAGCTTTTGGATAAAATCCTTTATCAATACTGAAAATACAAATGCAAATGCAGAGTATATAGGTCTAAAAAGGTCATATGACCGGCAGCCAAGAAGTCACATGACCCAATCATTAAAACAAAACATGTAGAAATAAATAAATATGCAAAGCTAAAAAATGCAACAGCATAATGCATACATGAAAACAAAAAACATTTAAAAAAGGAAGAATGTATATTTTTTAAAAAAAGAAGAATGTATATTTTTAAAAAAAGCAAAGTTTTAACCTAAAAATCACATGTACAATCATATACATAAAGAGAAAATCTCATAATCTAGATCTACTCATTCTAACCAAAATAGGTTTAAGGCTGACAGTACTATTCAAACCAGGGGGTGAGTCACCCATCAATCTAATTATCCAGTTGTATTCTTTAATTTCTAATTTGTTATTGATATCACCACCTCTGGGTGAGGGTGAAACATGGTCTATAGCTTTAAATTTAAATACATGCTGTTCACCAAAACATAGCCTGTGTTTATATAAAGCATTAGTGTCAACACATCTTGATTTCGGACTTGTGTTCTGTGATCCTATCTTTAAGTTTACGTGTGGTTTTACCCACATAGAAAGAGTTGCATAATACACAGGTAGCAAGGTAAACCACGTGGGTGGTAACACAAGTAGCAGTTACATTGAACCTAAACAGCCTCTTACTGACTGGGTGTTCAAAGATACCTAAATGTTCATCATCAATGTCATCACAGCACGAGCAATTATAACATTTTCGTGTGCCCATAGTGCTGGATGGATGTGTTGTGATATTTGTAGGAAAATCTTTGTAACAGAGGACACTCTTGAGGGTTCTCATGTTACGATATGCAAAAAATGGGACATTGCCCAGCATTGCTTTTAGCTCTTCAGATGCCATCAAGATTAGCCAATTCTTATGGATAATACGTTTATAACATGGTGTCTTTGTACTAAACGAAGTAACCTATCTTACTTTCATCTCATTCTGGATGGACACATTGGGCAAGCCAACAGCTTGTGTTTCTATGGCGTCATTTAACATAACAGGGGCCACCCTCGACTTTCTTTCCTCTAGCACATTTAGTTTCTCATTATTTAAGATGGTAGCATCATAACCACTGTTAGTGAAATCAGCTATCATCTCATTCAACTGTTCGGAGAAGCTAGGATCTTCCGTGTTAAACCTACTGGCTCTATAAAATTGAGACCTGACAGTACCTCTAAAAACATGTGGCGCATGCATACTACTTGCATGAGTGTACCTTCCTGCACAGACTTCCTTTCTATGGAGGCTTGTTCTAAGTCTACCACCATCAAGACTCAAGTTGATATCTAAAAAATTAATAGTAATTTCAGATGAACACATTTGAACTTCAAAAAAGATGAGATTGAATTGATGTACAGCATAAAATCATTCAAATCCTGTAACGTGCCCCCCCAAATCAAAAAACAGTCGTCCACAAATCGTTGAAAGAACTTCACATTATCTTTATATGGATTCAAACCACTAAATAAATGTTTCCTTTCCCACTGGTATAAAACTAGGTTGGCATAAGTATTGGCTACCGAAGTACCCATAGCCACACCTGTGAGCTGAAGATACAAGGATTCATTAAAAGGAAAACATTATTTCTCAACACCTCATCCATGAAAGTACATATTGTTCCAATTTTGTGGAAGTTGGGATCAGGACATGAGAGTAAGAATTCCCTCAACAAATCCAGGCCAATATCAGTTGGAATGACAGTAAACAAAGATACTATGTCTAGGGTTACCAAAAGGTACCTTCTTAGATGTAGAGAGCCTTCTCTATGTTATACCATTGCTTAAGCTTCTGAACAAAATCAATGGTGTCACGTAAGATAGAGTCACATTGACTAAGATATGGTTGAAGTTGATCATGCAAATAAACTGAAAGCGGCTCTGTTACCCAACCAGCACCTGAAACAATTGGCCTCATTGGTGGATCAGTGAGGGATTTGTGGATCTTAGGGATGCCGTATAACTGTGGGGTAATTGGGCACGGTACGATCAAATAATTAAATAGATCTAAGTCTATGTCACCTTGGATCTGTAGGTCATAAATTACCATATTCATGTATGAGATACATTTCTTAACATCCAAAGGGGTGATTTCCTTAAATGCAGTGTCATCACTAAGTAAACTAGACATAGCCAAAAAATATTTGTCTCTATTCATAAGCACAACTGCACCCCCCTTATCAGCTTGCTTAATGACAATATTTATATTAGATTGCAAGTCTCTGTATGCTTGAAACTCTTCATAGCTAAGGTTAAAACATTTTCTATCATTATATTTCTTAATATTTATATCAAACATTTGTCTCATTTCTGCTTCACATACATCATGGAACGCTTTAACAACAGGTACATTGACAGGGATGTATGTACTAAGGCGTTTGCAGCCTTGAGTCAACATCTGTGTATTGCCAAATAACAGTTTTAGATTTAACAGTCTCGTGAACCTTTTCAGATCTGTCAGTGTCGAAACTAAAAAACAAAGTACTAAGAAGAGGCAAGAAATAAACTTAGCGTACTGTAGTTTATTGTCCGCTTTCATCCGTAGACTTAGTCAGAATACAAAAACCAGTGAACACACAAAAACATTTATAACAACCCTAATTAAACAATTAAAGAATAATTAAACTTCAATTAAAACATTTAAAGAAACAGATTCAAGTAAAAAAAGAATTAAAATCAGTAGATTTATTCACAGACAGTTCCCTATACTTTAAAAAGCATTTGACGTTGATCATATCATTAAGACCAGGATGAACATCAGAGTTAAGTCTAATCTGCCATAATGTTTCACGCTGTTCTAAATAGTTCTTAAAATCTCCACCTCTCAGATCTGGTTGGACAACCTCCAGAACAGAAAACATAAACTTTTTAAATAAAGGGCAAACAACAGAATGTTTAAATAAAGCGTTGTTATCATCCTTGTGTTTAATAGCATAAATATGTTCTCTGATGCGTATCTTTAGACTTCTACTGGTCATACCAACATAATAACATGAACATCCAGAACAAATGCTAATATACACTACTCCTTTCGTACTACAGTTCACGAAAGTGGGTACGCTAAAAGTTTTTCTAAAACCCTCAAGACAGATGTATGGTCCTTCAAGGATATACCTACACATATTACATTCATGACAGCAATGCATTCCTCTCCTGTCAGAAATAATGTTGATAATTTGCGGAGTAACAAATTGTAAAGCCTTTTTGATGTTAAAACCGTTTTTGGAAACAAAAAAATGGTTTATTTCCTAAAATCCGAAAAAGTTCGGAATGTCCCCTGATAACTCTCCAATTCTTTTTGATAATTTGTTGAATATGTCCACTATCAACAGTCATGTCCAAAGCACAGACCAATCTATGTTCAGTATTGGTATTAATGGGCAACCCCAAACCAGGGTTGTCATGTTCTGTGTAATTCAATAATGCCTGATATTCTGTTGAACGCTTATTCATAATGTCATTACTACTATTAATTAATTCACATATGGGATATCCTCTATTAACAAACAAACCAATAATAAGATCAAATTCTCTTTGTAAAAGGCAATTTTTCGAGGTCAAACGACTTGACCTAATGAACTGCCCTCGCGGGATATTTTTAACAATGTGCCTAGGGTGATTACTATTGTAGTGCAAATAACTATTGGTGAATGAATCCTTGCGGTGAATACTGCTGTGAAACCTGTTATCATCTTCGTCCCACCAAAGGAGCACGTCCAAAAAATTAACTTTTGTCCCTACACTACCCAAGGTAAATTTTAAGTAACTAGAACAAGCATTAATGTCGGTCAAAAAATTCTTAACAGTACTAACGTCTCCTTCAATGATAAATAGTAAATCGTCTACAAATCGACAAAAAAAGGGGATGTTATATTTCTCTCGTAACATGGGCACATGCTGGTGCTCCCACCAGGCCATGACCAAGTTGGCATAGGCGGGTGCAGCAGCAGAGCCCATGGCTACTCCTCTCTTTTGTTTGTAAAAAGTCTTTTCAAAAAGAAAAAAATTGTTGTCTAAGATGATGTCAAGAAACCCACAAATAGTAGAAATGGCGTTCTTAGTAAGTCCACAGCTCTTCTTGGCTAAAAAACAACGAACTGCTTCTACACCCTCACAATGTGGTATGCAGGTATATAAAGAAACCACATCAATGGTAAATAATGTATACGTATTTATATCAAATGAATTGTTCTTGATAAACCTGTTGAATTTCTCCAAAAAATGCCAAGAATCCCTAATGTATGAATCTTCATTGACCAAACAGGGTCCTAAGACAGCATCAACAATAAGCGAAATGCCCTCAGTGATGGAATGGGGTGACGACACAATGGGCCTAAATGGAGGATCGGTTAAAGATTTATGTGTCTTTGGTATTCCAAAGATAACGCCTATCCTGGGTTCATGCACAATACAAAAATCATATAATTCATACCCTATATAACCAGACATTAATGCATCATATAAAAGTGAATAAACTAAACGTTGTTTATACAAAATTTGGTGGAGACTGATGGTTTCATATTCTTCGTTGTTTTCCAAAATATTTAACATTTTGTTTCTATAAAGCTGTTGTTCTAATATCACAATGTTACCACCTTTATCGCTTTTCATGAACCTCAGTTCAGCGGTCATAGATCTTAATTTACGTAAGGCCACCCTTTCCTCATTATTTAAATTATAATAAACTCTAGATCTACTAGTTAACATCTGTCTAATATCTTCTATACATAGTTCTTCAAACACCTTAATGTCTAATATCTTCTATACATAGTTCTTCAAACACCTTAATTCTAATATCTTCTATACATAGTTCTTCAAACACCTTAATTCTAATATCTTCTATACATAGTTCTTCAAACACCTTAATCTAATGTCGAAACTAAATCATCTGCACATGTGGGGATGAAGTTCAAACCCTTAGAGAGAACAGAATAGTGTGTCTCGTGTAAAATGAAATCTGACAAGTTTAACGTACCTCTGTAAACTTGCGGCTCATCTTGCCTGAGCCTAAAGGGCTATCCAGTTTTCTTTTGTTCATTCTATTTGGTGTTTCATTCTGTGTATTCGATGAATCTCTCGTGTTAATTATACGCTCTCTAACCGCTTCTGGATGGTCCAGACTGAAGCGTTTATTGGAAAAGTTTATTTTAGTCTGCTGCATCTGCAGCATTTTTTTGTATGCATATGTATTCCCAGTAGTAGCACTAGCATGTCTGCCATCTGTGAGACTCTCAGAGGAGCCGGCAATGCCTCCTGTTGACGTTGAGGACGTAGTGTGGACAGAACCATCAGCTTCGTGTACCAAGGGGGAAGTTGACTTTAATTCCGAGTCATTCTGAGTTAACTGAACACTACTCGAACCAAAATCATCAAGAGAGTCCAAGCCATCATCACGAACATGCACAGGGACAGTTACATCAGTTTTTCTGTATTTATGACTATTGTCTCTAGGCCAAGAGAAAATGTTACTTCTTGTGAAATCATTTACATCTCGGAGAAGCTTACGCTTTTTGGTAGCTTCCATCCTTGAATCAAGTAACTGCATTTTTTCCACCATGCGCTCATAATTACTAGATAGGCTCATAAATGCAGGCATATTAACTAAGTCATTCTCCATTGACATAATCTCCTTCTTGAGATCATCTTCAATAGTCTGGAAGAAATCATTCATCAAATGCATGTAGTCTATTCCTAGTTTAATGTTTAGCTGTTGCCATTTCTTAAGTAACTCAGGGTAAGTGTTCCCATAGGAGGGCATTTTCAGGATTCTCAGCCCTCTGGGAACAATACCTTTGTTAATATAGGCAGTGAAACTAAAGCGCTGCCATTGCAGCCGCTTAAACAAACTTGTTTTCCTCTCCAATAATTGCAAGGATTTGTTAAAATCCAAAATTACATCCTGGGCAGGTGCAGGTACATCCATGGATAAGCTACTGGTATTTTCAATAACAGTTAGAACATAGTGAAGGCACATTGTCTGCAATTATGTGTTTATTGTACTGTTGGACAGGGTGCCATGCCCTCTGCTACCCACTGCAATCACACCATGCCTACTATCTGTCAACAATGTGCAGGGTACTAGCAAAATACCGGGATATTCTAGGCAAGTGTGTTTGTGTATGACACATGGGTTCAGACCGTAGTCTGGGTAATAGTAGGGTTGCTTACTGTGTTCACCAGGCCTTTTGCCAGATGTAGAGGTATGGCTTGCTAACCCAGTCTCTTGGCTGATTGAAATCTGTGAACCTTGTGAGTTGGACATTGTGACATATAATATGGCCACCATATAGGAAAACTTCAAAACCCACTCCTCGACATTTCCAGTTGTTAGACATTCACCACCATCTCCACACAGGCTCTGACTGTCAAACACACCTGCCATGTTTTGGAATAGAACTCCTACCTAACTAGTTCATCACACTACAGCATTATTTAGTTATAGCACACGCTATGAAAATTACTGGCCTACTCTATCCCCGACGGTGTATTTCACAAGGAATGACATCAGCAGGTTTACCAAAGTAGGGCATTTCACATTTCCTGCAAGTGAGTAGCCCAAAATGCATTGCTCACAAAACAGACAGTGAGACACACAAAACTGACATGCTTGGGTATACATCCCATGAGCAAGATCTATATCATATTACTGCAGGGAGATGTTATAGGACACACCACTAGGATTACTAGGGAACTTGCTCCGCAGAGGTGTATTTTACAGGATATGACATCAGCAGGAGTACCAAAGTAGGGTGTCATAAATGTCTTGCAAGTGAGTAGGGTATAATGCATTTCTCCCTACACAGACATTGAAACACACAGAAAACATACATAACTGCCATGATTGTGGATGGATCCCTACCACAGTTCTAAATCACACTCCAGCAGTATGCAGTTACAGGACATGCTACAGAGATTACTGGGTTACAGCACTCCCAGAGGTGTATTTCTAGGTGGGTGGCATCAGCAGGGTTGCCAAAGATGAGTATGTGAATCGTAAGGAGTGTGCGTACTCTAAAAAGCATAGTTTCCTTCTCAGGTAGGCAGACATACACAGTTAGTATGTCTGGGATTAGAACACTTACCAAACTAGTTTACCACACTACAGTATTACGCAGTTACAGGATGCACTACAGAAATCATTGGGTTACAGTAGTCACAGAGGTGTATTCCTAAGTGGGTGACATCAGCAGGATTGCCAAAGGTGAGAAGGTGAATCGTAAGGAGTGTGCATACTCTAAAAAGTGTTGTTCCCTTCTCAGGCAGATAGACACACACACACACAGTTAACATGTCGGGGATTAGAACACCTGCCAAACTAGTTTGTCACACTACAGCAGTACGCAGTGACAGGATGCTCTACAGAGATTACTGGGTTACAGTAGTCACAGAGGAGTATTTCTAGGTGAGTGACATCAGCAGGATTGCCAAAGAAGGGCATTTCTAGTGTACTGTGAGTTGTACATGTCTTGTACCTGTGTGTACCCACTGCTGACTGTCACGAAAATACATTTACACTCACTTACAACTGGAAAAAATTGTCTTATTCAGTCCTAAATGACATTATCAACAAGTGTTGCAGGTCTTGAACCCTGGACCATGCATGCCAAGGTCATTGGACTTACCACTAAGCCATCTGGGTTGTACAAATGTTTCATTTTTTTATAATACACATCTTACTACAGGTAATCCACAGTACTGAAAACAAATGGGGCAGTCACTTTGTATACATATGTACAGTACCCTTGAATGTGCTGTACTCTGTGAGACAACATAGACAAGTCTACATCTGTACAACTGTCATAACTAAATACATATATGCACCTACGGGTTGTGTACGCACATATTTATATACGCATATACACAGACACAGCTATAGCTATATATATATGTATATATATATATATATATATATATATATATATATATATATATATATATATATATATATATACACACACATATGTCTGAGCACCCTTTGTGACACATAAGGGATCCAAAGGAACTGACATGTACACAAAACAGAGGCATCTCTTGTTTTATAACATTTAAATTGTAATCTGTTCACCAGAGAAGAGATGGTTGTTGTGTATGTGGAGTTTGGGGTGGGAATGATGGCTAAGGAAATATACCCCAGGGATTGTGGAGTTTGGGTGGGGGAATGATGGTATGGACATATACCCCGGTGACCACTTCTCTGTCACTGCTCAACAGTGGCACAGGAAATCAACATACCCAACTTCAGTCGTTCTTGACTGTCTATTCTTTTCTATTCCTAACTATGTAATAATTTGTAGACTCCACTCACCACAGATGACTACCATGGTGTGCAGCATGTTAAAAGACATAACACATGTATGCCTGGCTACAGGGTATTCACACACACACAAACACACAGACACTTGCCAGTATTGTGCATACACGTCTTGCCTATGTAAAGGCAACTAGTAGAGTGGTATGCAGTTGGGGTATGTGCCACAGACACCATACAATTACACTTACTCTGATTCTGATTCTGAGCTGGGTGACATCACAGGACTGATTACTTGCAGTGGGGTGGGGGGAAAAGGGTGGTTTAGCAGATGACAAGGATAAAAGCCAGTGCAAAAGGTGGTTTCTCTTTGGAAAGCAGCAAAACCCACTGTATGACAGGATGCAGACACAAATACACAACCACACTCAGCCATTTGCTGACACACACACACTTACCAGTGGTGAGATCAGAACTCATGCTTATCTATAGATCACTATTACAGTACTAAGCAGTTACGCGACACGCCACAGAGATTACACATTTCAAGGCAGTCAGAATGTTTTTCTAAGAGTGAGGACAACAACAGGGATACTGACAGTTATGATGTACATAGCTGTAAACCTGTGTTTTAAAGTAGGAGTCCATTACAACTTGTATGCACAAACATGACACATCATCTGCAGGTAAGACATAGGTAGGCCTGAGAGGTATAATTGTAGCACAACAAGCCCTGAATTGGAGTATGCCCATCAGTGGCATGGACAACTACTATCACTATACAGGGTTACAGTGGTCATGCTCATACATATAGAATCACAGGACTTGTTTGGGTGCATTGACTCCAATTACACAAGGTGACAGTGGGCATGCTCATACACTTAGTAGCACAGGGCAGTTTGGGATGCACTATTACTATAACTACACAAGGTTATAGTCATAGTGCATCCCAAACGGCCCTGTGCTACTAAGTGTATAGGATGCACTATGACTATAACTACACAAGGTTATACTGGGCATGCTCATACACTTAGAAACAAAGGGCTTGTTCGGATGCACTGACTCAAATTACATAAGGTGGCAGTGGGTACCTACCCCTACATGAATACAACAGCCATTATGGTGTAATGTTCAGCTAGGTTTCACACATGGTGTGGGAAAGTTGTGGAATATTTCCTCTTGACCTGCTAGTCCACTTAGTGATGGAGACTACATCTGTGTACATGTATTGATGTGGGTTTAGGTTCCATACATGTGCAGTGTCTGATGTTTGAAAGTGACTGTTGTCTTAGTACATCATGCTGTTGCAATGCAGCCTCAACATTGCCAACTGTATATGGTGATATACTCAAAGTACAGTAAGCTGTACTTTAGGTATGGACAGATGTTTGGACATGACTACTAAGTGGTGGGTCTACTATGCAGATGAATGACGGCTGAGGACAGCTCACAGGTGTGTTACAACCATTCCTACAATAACCTGTGTAACTGTTATGCTATGGTTCTGTTAATTGGAGTGGAAGGCACACAATGTAGAATGCAGTAAGGGTGACACTGAAGGCAAACCTCTTGACACCTGTAACAGTAACACCTCCCCTGTGCATATATTGTGCATATATCAGCACAGGTGGCAAAGGAAAGAGTCAGTACACTTTGTAGTGCATGCGATAGTGCTGTAACTCTGTAATACCTATCATGAGATAGGCAGGTGTTTGATTCACAGTACTGGCATATTTGGGTGTGTGTGTCCCCATATATGTCACGTATGGTGGGGAATACATCCCAAATGTTTTTCACTCCCCCGAACATTGTGGTAGACATCAGTACAGAGTGAAGTGTATAAAGAAAGGCATAGGCAGGTGGTTGAATCTCATACATGTCAAGTGCCTGTATGTGTGTGACATAGGTGTATATCTTTGTGAATGCCACAGTGTGTATGTGTGTGTGTGTGTGTGTGTGTGTGTGTGTGTGTGTGTGTGTGTGTGTGTGTGTGTGTGTGTGTGTGTGTGTGTATGGCTATCCTGTCCCTGGTGAGAGGCTGTATTTTACCATAGTGAAATTTTAAGGCCCTCTCCCCCCATCCAGTCAATGCAATCTAGTATCCCTGTTGATGTCATCAATCTTAGAAGGGTATTCTAACTGCCTGGTAACATGTACACTCTGGGGTGAGGCTTGTTGTTACATAGCCGACTGATGAACCCCACCACCCCACATTCACTCATTGCAATCTAGTATCCGTGTTGATGTCCTCGATCTTAGGCCATTTTGACTACTTGTACATGTGTAATCTCTGTGGTGCGTCTTATAATTGTGCAGTACTATAATGATGATTTGCACATAAATAGGGGTTCTCATCCCAACACTGACAACTGTGTGTGTTGGAGTGTGTGTTACTGTCTGTGAATCCCTGGGTGTGTTGCAGTGTCTATGAATCCACGGGTGTATCTGTGTTTGCATCCTGTCATGTGAGCGGGTATTACTGCTTCCCAATGAGAAGCCACTTTTTCCACTGGCCTTTACTGTTGTTATCTGCTATACCACTCTTTTACCTCCTCCCCGCTCCAGGTAACTATACCTGTGATGTCACCCACTATGGATGTGATGGCTTTGAACATAGCAGCTTACTACACAGCTGTCATGCTCTTGGATCATTAGATCAGTAAACATAATTGAAACTTGGGAGATTAAAACTGTGATGTGGAAGCTACAAAGTGCATGCAGGTAATGTCATACAGACCTGTGAGTAGTTAACATTTACATATGGGACACTAACCGCAAACACTGACATCCCCCGGCACATGCAATTACACCTGAAAGAGGAAGGCCGAACATCAAGATCAACATGCAGTTACTGTTGCACATGATACATACTGTCAAACATACCAAATGCATTCTAAAACTGTACTACATGGTATGTCTATTGCCTGTCAAACACTACTCAACAATATTAATCTACAATTGTCTTCCTAGTATGTTCACCCTGTGCATCAGACCATATGAGCATGTCCCTGCACCGATGATGTGGATGACAGGGATGCGGCACAGGCATCATCATATGCACAGGGTGATAATGTTTGCCAGAGGCCTATGCTGAACCATTGGATGACATCATCTGTGTGGGTTAGGGCCTTTGATATCATTGGGCGTGGGTGGATGTTATGCGTGTGTGTGTGCTGAGGTGCCTACATTTGTTTCTGGTGTGTGTGTGAGTGTGTGTGTGTGTGTGTGTGTGTGTGTGTGTGTGTGTGTGTGTGTGTGTGTGTGTGTGTGTGTGTGTGTGTGTGTATGGCTGTCCTGTCCCTGGTGAGAGGCTGTATTTTACCATAGTGAAATTTTAAGGCCCCCCTCCCCCCATCCAGTCAATGCAATCTAGTATCCCTGTTGATGTCATCAATCTTAGAAAGGCATTCTAACCACCTGGTAACATGTACATTCTGGGGTGAGGCTTGTTGTTACATAGCCGACTGATGAACCCCACCACCCCACATTCACTCATTGCAATCTAGTATCCCTGTTGATGTCCTCGATCTTAGGCCATTCTGACTACTTGTACATATGTAATCTCTGTGGCGCGTCTTATAATTGTGTAGTACTATAATGATGATTTGCACATAGGTAGGGGTTCTCATCCCAACACTGACAACTGTGTGTGTTGGAGTGTGTGTTACTGTCTGTGAATCCCTGGGTGTGTTGCAGTGTCTATGAATCCATGGGTGTATCTGTGTTTGCATCCTGTCATGTGAGCGGGTATTACTGCTTCCCAATGAGAAGCCACTTTTTCCACTGGCCTTTACCATTGTTATCTGCTATACCACTCTTTTACCTCCTCCCCGCTCCAGGTAACTATACCTGTGATGTCACCCACTATGGATGTGATGGCTTTGAACACAGTAGCTTACTACACAGCTGTCATGCTCTTGGATCATTAGATCAGTAAACATAATTGAAACTTGGGAGATTACAACTGCGATGTGGAAGCTACAAAGTGCATGCAGGTATTGTCATACAGACCTGTGAGTAGTCAACATTTACATATGGGACACTAACCGCAAACACCGACATCCCCCGGCACATGCAATTACACCTGAAAGAGAAAGGCAGAACATCAAGATCAACATGCAGTTACTGTTGCACATGATACATACTGTCAAAGGTACCAAATGCATTATAAAACTGTACTACATGGTATGTCCATTGCCTGTCAAACACTACTCAACAATATTAATCTACAATTGTCTTCCTAGTATGTTCACCCTGTGCATCAGACCATATGAGCATGTCCCTGCACTGATGATGTGGATGACAGGGATGCGGCACAGGCATCATCATATGCACAGGGTGATAATGTTTGCCAGAGGCCTAAGCTGAACCATTGGATGACATCATCTGTGTGGGTTAGGGTCTTTGATATCATTGGGCGTGTGTGGATGTTATGCATGTGTGTGTGCTGAGGTGCCTACATTTGTTTCTGGTGTGTGTGTGTGTGTGTGTGTGTGTGTGTGTGTGTGTGTGTGTGTGTGTGTGTGTGTGAGAGTGTGTGTGTGTGTGTATGCACACAGGTCTGTCATGTGGCTGGCCTACACTAAGGTATTATTGACAGCTGCAGACTGTACAGGGCAGGTTCCACAATTCACGGTGTCCGGCCACTGCCATGTGACCTGCGCCTGCCAAGGGTTGCACAGGCACTACCAGGCAGAGGTCCAGATTGGGTACTGTCTGATGACACATGTCCACTGGAACAGTGTCACTGTTGGGACCATCCAGGACCACTTACACGTGGCCTGCTGTGTCCTGGTGTGAACAGCACAGCACCAGCTGCACTGCTGCTGCTACTGCCACTATGGGAGCGGTCATGTGAAGTAGCATGCTTACGTAGGCCTTCAACAGGTGATGTAGCTGGCCTACGCCCATGTGCCCGATGCCTCACTCCCACCAGATGTTCCAGCACAGACATTCCGCACTCGGGGATTGACATGTCATGATCAAGGACTCCCACCATGTCACCCAACCTTCAATCCAAAACATCTGCAAGATGATGGTGAGAATTTCCAATTGCCTGGATGTTGTCAGTTAAAGAACGGACAGCATCCCTCTGAAGCTTCAGACCTTCTCTGTTGTGCCATTCAGCACAGGCCTGTGCCTCCATTTCAGCCTGAAGCATGCATCTGGTGACACCAGCTGATGTGCTTTGTCTTGCAGGGGCATGTTGGCCAGTGGTCCTCCTATGAGCAGAACTGGGCACATGCTTGTGTGGGATATAACCAGTCAGTTGTCTGGGATCATGGTGTGCAGGCTCACCTTCCATAGTCTCCACACTTCCCTGTTCCATGCTCCCATCCTCCAACTGTCCTTCCTCTATAGCCACTGGTGATGGGGTATGTGTAGGCAGGAGAATGGTGTGTGGGGATGAGGGGGATTCAGGTGGAATGGCAACCAATGGCACAGATTCAGCCCCTGACAACCCTGCCTGTGCCTCAATTATACTTTCATCATCACTGCTAGAGTCGGTGGGGACACTAACATCAGGTGGACCGCAGGAGGGCAACACACCTACATCAACACCTGTGGGGGCAGACAAGAACTGTACATTACAAGTTATACAGAACAGCACACACACAGACAGACAGACAGACACACACACAGATAGACACACACACAGGCACACGCACAGACACACACACAGACAGACACACAGACACACACACACACGCACACACATGCATGCATGCACACACACACACACACACACACACACACACACAGACACACAGACACACAGACAGACACATGCTATGGCACCCAACAGCATACAACATGCATGTGATATGGCAGATGGCATTCAGCTTAGACAATTATAGTGGAAGTTATCATACATCCTTGAGTTGCACACAACAGCATGCATGTGTTATAACAGAAGGCATGCACCTTACACATTTATAGTAGTAGTTAGCATACACCCCTGTGTTGCACCATTTGTATTAGTAGCTTATGACCCATACCTGCAACACAATACATGCAATATGCACTGTACTGCCATGTTTTGTGCAACATACCCCACAGGTTAACAGACCTTCACTGACCATTGTACATCTGCCATTGATGCTTTGTGTTGGCCACTGCCCCTATGTGTGAGGAGGACATGTGCAGAAGGGTATGTGGAGTTAATACTATGTTTGCTTGGGCCCCAGCGTGCATATCTCCCCCAAAGCAATGCATGTCTGTTCAACATTATTCTGCCTACCCCTGAGCTGAGTCAACAGACAATGTGCATGTTGCTGCACACATGTTTGACATGGCTGTCCCTACTTTGCAATAGTACCACAGACCAACACAGGTTAACAGTACACCAGCCTGATGTATGACATATGACCTTGACAATCACATGTAGTATGACATGTCTTCTGATGTGTTGAATGACATGCATACATGCATAACCCAATGGTGTCCTTTCAAATATACAGTAAGGTAATGGTGTCCCTATGCAGGGACTTGTTATACTAACATGGACCTTCAGCCGACGCAATGTTGTCAGTCTAGCCTACAAATATGATGTGCATCGCCATTGCAGGGCATCATGTGGCTTCACTATTGCTATACAGTGTGAGTTACAGACACAGTTCATAGCCATGACTGTGTTCAGATACAATACATATCTAATGTGGAATGTGACCCACATCACTGAGGTGTATACACACTAAACCCTAATGTGGAATGTGTGACACAGGTCATTGTAGGGTATACAGATGACACCCCTGCACCTCTGCAACCATATTACTGATGCCTGGCAACTATGCCCACACATGTCTAACGTAGCAGTACTCCATGTCCCAGATGTCATCTGTGTACCTTACACACATGAGGAGCAAGCATGACAGTGATGTCTGACACCAGCAAGGTGAATGTACTGTATCTGAGGCCTGCTGTGGTGTGTTATGAACCTATGAACCTATGAACATGTATGTATTTGGATACTGTATAGGTGAATGCTTTCATGTCATGACACACTCAAGATGTTCAAGACATGTTATGTGGTGGTTTTGATGTCATGCCTACACAAGCTGTGCACAGGCCTGTATGATTTTTAGTGTTTCACATCTGCAATATCACCATTACACAAAGGCCAGAGGTGTATTGTGTCTAGCCAATGTACAACAGGGTGTACACACATGTACATCACTTCTACTGTGTGTGTTGCTTCCTGTCTCTGGCCATCCTCCATGGCCATGTGTACACATGTTTTGTCCAATGGTTGTGATGGGCATCTATGTCACATGTCAGTGTTATCCCATATGACATACACCCATAGATGTCATATGCTCCACTGAGGACAGGGTTATGCAGACAAAGGGTGGTATGTTTGGGATGTGAAATATCATGTTTTGCAGGATAGTTGAGCAGTGTTGCAGTCAGCCCACTACATGTCATGGGCATGTCAGATAGCACATGACATTGTGTGACATTCATAGCATGGGTATAATCCACAAGGGTGAATCCTGTGGGCTGGTCATACTCCGGCTCCAACACATTTAGAGTGTCTGCATACATATGTTCTCTGTATAGTACTGTCTGTATTCCCCACATGTGTAATGCTGATCTGTAGTACCTGTCCCTACAGTGAACCACACCTCCACCATTGTATTCACAGCTGTCCACACATCTGGCAATGACAGTATATAAGGTTTAGTGTAGGTGTTTCATATAGTGTTCAATAATTCCACATGGGTAACCAATGTGATGCATTGCAGGTCTGACCAGTATATATTAACAGGACCACCATACATTATGTGTATGTGTGTTAAATGGCCACATGGCAGATAGCATACAATTAATATGATCTGTGCATTATCAAGCCTGGTAAATAACAATCTCACCTGCAACAGGCTGGTGTTGCTGCAAAATGCCAGAGGTACCTAAATAGGAGTGTCACAGCAGTAAGATCATTATCCACACCTATGTGATAGCTACAGGGTGCAATGTCCATGTTAGCACATAAGCCAGTACAATAGACTATACTATGGAGTATGTGGCATGTGTGCATACATGCCTTGCATATGATGTTACATTACATATTGTATAGTAACACATGTAACTATATGAAATATAGGTGTGTTATATGTGCAGTAGTGACTAACCAGGCAACTCCAGGCTCGGTGGCTGAGAGACACCCACCTACACAATACCAGCTAAAGCTTCGGGATGGAGGTCTGCAGTTGTCCCCAGGTTGGCCAGTAGCTCCTCGGTACATGTGAGTGGGGGATGGGTGAGTGGACCCCCACCTGTTGCACCTTGTTCCCTGGCGATTGCATTAGCATGCTGTTTCGCCCATGTTATAAGGTCCCTGTAGTGTCAGTGCACCTGCTGATAGGTGTGATTGTGGCCGTCAAAATCATTTACCCTCCTGTGGAGTTCCTCCCAATAGGCAGCCCACTGCTGTGCATCCTGTGGCACATAGCTGAAGAGTGTTATATGCTTGTCGAGGAGGTATGGGATGAGGAACTCATCCTCCAAGCAGGTGTATTGTGGCAGCCTGGCACACAGCATACCTGGAAGACATAATGATGGATACAGGTCACAGTAACTCACAGAGAAGTACAGAATTACAGCTGAACATACATGTGCATCACATTTATTAAGATTACAGATATGTCTTTGCAAATCTACATGACACTAATACCACTGACATGTTTAAATCAAACACATTTGACACTTACTGGTGATTTGATGTTATCACCATATATGTGTGCGTCAAGTGATGACATTGCTCATACTCCATGTGGATGTCTTGATGTGGGCATCTCTGTTAGCCTGTACTGGTGTATTTACCTATCAGCACATGCCTGGATGTGTTCACATTAATGCAATAGACCTTAATGCTGTGTATATGTCACATATATAGTCATACACAGCCTTAAGGGATGTGACCTGTGACCCTGCATACTTGCTCACAGAAAGTTTTACATGTATGTGTTTTGCCATATACATCTACATGGCAGTATACAGCTGTTTAGCATCCTGCCATGTATTATCTGTGTTGCACATGTGAAACACATGGGACAATGACTAGCCTGATGTTATTTGCAGGGTTGGATATCAACTATAGCATGTATGGTCATAGTGAACTAGTAGGCTATATGCTCTGGGCCATTTATGAGCCTAGGCTGAAAGGTTACCTAGCTGTAGCCAACAGACAGGTAGGCTTTAGTGGCCAGTTCAAGCAGTGCCACAGAACTGATCCACAAGGTTACTGATATATTTGCCATGTGGTCCTCACACCATGTCACAAAGAGGGGCAATGTGCAGCTTCGCTGGACAGGGATGCATAGTATGGCAGGAGTATGTAAAGTGTATGGGACAGAGATCTGTCAGGCATGTTGTGATACTTGTACTAGAAAGGTGGATGTCCATGAAGTATGTGTTTATTTGAAATCAGGATGTGTAAGTGTAGCATGTTCAACATCTCTGGGCTGGACATGGCTTTATTCAGGGTAGACATCATGCTACATAGTGGAGCTAGGGATTGGAAAGGCCAGTGTAGGCCATCTGAACATGGCCAATAACCCTTAAAATAGATATGTGATCTATTATGGGTCACTTGATTGTTGAGTATGGCTGAACAATGATCTCTATATTCATAGATGGCACCCTGTTATGATTAGGGGTGCCACGTATGACTACCTGTCTGGTGTGATGAAGTAACTATCAAAGGAAAGACTACTGTCCAGCTGCATCCCATACACACAGTTTCCATTAAGTTGACTGCTGCCCAGGTGGTAGTTCATGAGTACAAGGTTTTTAACTTAGGGGATGACAATGCAAACCTTAGCTGTCAGAGTGTGGCTATACGTTACACACCACACATCGATCCATAAAGGCCCTTCTGTATGTTGAACACAGCACACATTGAGTCGACTATTGCTCCTAGTTCATAGTCATTTGCAAACATCAATAGGCAGATGCCTTCTGTGTTAGTCTGTGTGGTATAGATAACAAATAAGGGGAGTACCAGGAATGAACCCTGTATTACTGTGGCTGGCACTGGTTTGATGTGTGTGTATTAGTCAGACACGTTCTGTAGTGTTGGTTCTGCCAGCAGTCCAGTTGCCAACCACTCCTCTGACATAGGAATATACACCTAATTTACTGAGTGTAGCTGGAACACAGTATGGGTGATGGTGTCCTAAGACCTGGCAAGGTCATGATATGCTATGTGAATCGACCTTACTGTCATCTACATCTGTACTGACTACATCAAATAAGTTGATCACGTTCATGGCTTTACAGACCAGACTCATCAGGGTAGTAGTGCACTATTTCCCATTATCAGTGGTGTCTCCCCCTTTGTGGGGTGTGATAACTGTTTCTGTGGACCATACAGTGTATACACAGCCTGACATGAAGCTATGATTGAACATAATCTTTATGTGGAGAGCAAATTGTTCTGACATTCTGTAGGATAAACCCTGGGATGTTGACAGGTCCCATGAAAGCTGTATGTATGGCTTTAGGAAGTGCAGCTTGTACCTGCATAGTTGTTATTACAGGGGCTCTGTAGTGTGCATGGATATATAAATATGTGTACACGTTGGGGGGTGGGAGGTGGGAGTGGGTTTAGGTTCTCCAAGACCCTATCTGGATAAACAGGTGCTATTTCTGTAGATGCAGTACTTCCCATGCCATAGTGCTGTGAAGCACGGCAGGTCTTGTTGTTGCCATTATGATTCATGACACAGCTATAGAATGCTCTCTGCTTGGCCTCATAATATGTGGCTGATTAGTTTCACAGTAGCTTTGTGTGGTTTTATATGGTGTATCTGCATCTTACTGAGGCTGACCAGGGATCACCACTCATGTGTGTTCACTCTTGCAACAGTTACTACCTTCTGTGGTACACTTTAAGGCAGGGTACCACCAGTTTGCCTACTTGTTTGTGTTTGGTTGAATCTTGGTTCTGTTTCAATTGCACAATCACTGCACTTATGTGAGTGCTTAAAGTTCATTTGTATAGGATTCAGCATTTGAACATGCATTGTTCATCTGCATGGGTGCCATGACAGTCGCCACTTCACTCTTAAGAAGCATAACATTGGCTTTGGAGACTGACTATGTGTAGCATACTGTTAGCCCTGTTTGTGTGACTATGATGATCCAGGTCATTGGGGTTGATGAAATCCAACATGCATTGAGCGCAGGTGTTGGTACATGAGGGGTCTTCCCAGTTCATAATGGAATAGTAGAGAGTAGCCATTATTATGGTTTTCTGGCTCAAACCTAATATTCCCCATTACAGCACAATATGACAGTTGGGCATTCTAAGGCATGGTGGGTGATCTGTCACATGGTGCACTTTGGATTCCACTTTGGCACAAAGGTAGTTGCTCAGCATAATGCATCTGAAGTTATGCAAATGCAACTAGCGTGGGGGTGTACATATCCTTCAGGAATATGGACCACCTGTGGCCCGTGGGTTCCAATAAAGGATAATGGGCAAGAGGTGTAGTATGTGTTATAACATGGTCATGCAGATGTGCTCTCTGGAGCATCTAACCATATCTCAGTTACTGCACAGATATGTTCTCCATGTTAAGGATTGACATAAGTGAGTCCATATTGAGTTTCTGAAATGTATCATTGAGTAGCGAGACCCGCAGTTTATTGCGTGGCTGTCCCTGTTACAGCAGTGGACTTTCACTTGAACTTTGCATGATGAAGGCACTATAGGGGAAACTTGAGCCCTAGCCAGTATCCAGATTCCCAGGGGTGACAGGTGCAGGCCCTGTCTGGCAAAACAGCATGGTCCGTCAACAATGTTATACCAGGCAGAGAGATACTGGATACCCTTTGCATTGCACCAGTACATTAGACAATTGTGTACTACAATCCTTTTGTCCCTGTACTGCAGTATCATTCTGGCCAATGGCAGAATGCTACCCAGGCCTTGGGACATACCTCCATGGGCTACAAGACCTGACAGTTCCTACATGTGTGTTTCCATGCAGTCCAGGCTACTGCATCACAGGTCCTGCACAACAACATGGAATATGCCAGGGCCATGAGTATAGTTCAAAAGGTGGTCTGAGTGTATGGGTATGTGGCTAATCATAGTAGACAGGCAGCTGACAGTATGTTTGCTCTCATATAGCTTGGTGTGTAACATAGTGCTTGAGTTTGCATTCACAAATGAGTACTGCTGGGCATGTTTCTGGCCAAGTGTTTTGAGGTGTGGCACAATTATGCAAACTATGTCATACAGTTTGTCCATTTTGTTGTCTGTTTATTCCAGCTTGGGGGGTCACTTGCTTGGCCAGATACTGAGAAGCCTCTGAGAATGTGTGTGATTTCTGGTAGTATGTGTGGGTGTCCTTACTGTGTTCTGGTAAGGGTATGTGTTGGGTGTGATAATGAAATGCATGTGTTAATCTGCACCTCATGATTGTCCAGTCCAGTCATGGCTGTAGACTGGACTGCCTTCCAGCTTACCCCTGTAGCTGCATCCCAGACAATGTGTGGGGTGTGTTGTTAGGTGGGTTTGGCAGCGTACATGGCATAGAGATTACATTCCCCCAGGATGGCCACATACACAAAGCTGACATTAGTAAACACCAGTAGCTGACTAGTGGACATGCCTGTATGAGCATTCAGAACTACAAGTACCAAGTACTGTATTTAGTTTACGTATTGCTTATGAAGATGTTTTAGACAGTGATGCTCACAAGTAATTACTTGTGTTATGGACTTGACAACACTGGCTATTACATAAACATAGTAGCTACCTTTAGCAGCAGTCCTCCTCTGAGGAGCACATCACATCCTGATAGTTGATTACAGATGATGCAAGTGTCTACAGGTCTGTTTCCTTTTCTGGGTATATACTCACATATCCACCAGAACCATGAGCTCTGCTGGGCACAGACACCCACTCCCCAAACAGAGTCATGTATCAATAGACTCTGCTGCCACTATCAACATGATCAGGATATAATCAGATAGTGTAAGCCATCACCTATGAAGCAGCTATTACACATGGACAGCAGTCTCCTACATCTTACACTCCTACTGCAGATGTTACACTGGAGTTAAAGATGATATGCAACCTGTTTCATTACTAGTACTGTGCACTACCTTACATACTGTATTTGCAAGTGGCTGTTAGGTTGGCAATGAGAGGTTAGGCTACACAAACCTGAAAGTTAAACCAGTGTGTCTCTACTCTCAATATTCACTCTATGTAGGTGTGCACATAGCCATTTGGCCCAGCCCTGTAACAAGGGTCACTACACATTTGCATAACATGTACACATGCACAGCTGTTATTGCTTGCAAACAATACTAGAGACGTGGATAATACATGTGTTATGTGCATGGATAGTTACCTAGCTCTTCCAATTATCTTAGCTATAATTCTGCTAAACTGTCAGATGAATACAAGTCATATGTATCCTGTTATTGAGTATTGCAATTGCCAATAGACATAACTAATGTTTGCATAACATAACAGAAATGCTATGTAAAATGAAATACAGATCTGCCTAAAATACTGTACATTACACAGTTATTGGTACAATATCCCACAATGCAAACCATATTTGCACAGTAAGCCCACCTTTGACATGTTCATCTTACTTATACACCCATACATATGTCTACTGTTGCAATATATTGACATATACTATTCCCCTGTTATAGCACATACTTGTTGGACCAACCCTGTCATTGACAGTGGCTGGAAGAGAACTGGTGAGTTCCAAGCCCATATGCATCATCTCTTGTGGTGTATAAGGAATTTGCCTTGTGACCTACAGCAGTAAACACATAGATTACTACAAGCATTACTACTGCTCAACAATACATCATTACAAGATAGCTATTTCCACTATATGCATTGATTACACTGTAATTCTTACAGAACAGGTACTACATATACAGACATACTAAATGCTATGTATACCTTCTTAGTAATTGGAGGTGTTATTGCCAGGTATATTACTCATTTTCAGTTTGTATTTCAGTATTTTGTACTGTTCTACAGGTAGATACAGATGATTTGAGTGTGTGACATGGCATCCATTTATAGTTAGAGATCAGTAACATGTGCTATCCTGATAATCAATTGGTGTTCCTAAGTAGTTAATTACATGCACATCAGCTGTGCAGCTGCTGCCTTAGCCAATATCATGGCAACAGTGGAGTTTAACTGAGTACTCCACTTGGGCATTGTCCCTTTGCCTTACTTGTGAGGAAGACAGCCTGGAAGTGTTGTTTGAAATCTATTGCAACAGCTGTATGGAGACAAACACTAATAATATACTGTGTGTAATGCCTAGAGGATTTGGTCTAAATGTGAGTACTGCTGTTATATTTCTGAACATTGCTACTTGTGCAGGGTTTGTCTGTACCTAATACTTCTGCATATGTTTCACTCTGGCCAGGATGTTTGACCAGCTCAAGGCTGCATAGCTATGCATATAATGTTAGGGGGTTTACAGTGTGCTTACCAGACATATTTAGTTTGGTGTTAATGTGTATCATACTGTGCTGATAATCAGTACTCGGCAACACTTCCTGGTGTAATTACTTTTCAACCCTCTGAAACAGTAATAGTTCAAACAAACCCTGTAACATCAGCAGCTGTTCCATTGTATAACAGCAACTATTTCACATAGGACCATGTTAGTGTGCCTGTGTCAAGGTATGTTAAGGTTTCAGCAGATGTCATACAGTGGGTGAGTAATTGGTTATGGCATGACAGTATGTATTGCTGTAATTAGTTTGGGTGTGGGGGAGATGTTGGTGGGTGTACATAGCAGATGCAGGTGTGTAGGAACCACTTTTATGCATCTTCTACATGTGTGTGGGGGTTCTTTCCCTATGTGAACACCTATCCCTTAGTGGACTAATACTATGTTAATTGCAGGCTGATTCAATAAGGCACTGTTAAATGCTTCCTGTTTAGCATGCAGGTACTGTTAGTCCTTGAATCTTTTTGGCAATACATCAGCATGTAATAAAGTTTTGCTAAATGAAAGCTGTTTGTGCATTTCTGTCATGGATATTTGCAGTCATTGTAGTTGTGTTGGTGATTGTGTCCATAGAACATATTTGCAATAGTGTATTGGCATATACTCTTCATATGTTATGTTCATATTGTTTGGGGGGACAGAATGTGTGATTGCTATGGTCCATGTTATACTCAGATATGAACACTTCAGATGCTGTATACACACATGTATGTATGTATGTATATATATATATATATATATATATATATATATATATATATATACATATAGATATATAATATATATTATTGCATGCGTTTTTCTGGACCTCCATAGATGTGTAGATGTTTTTAACCTCTCTATATATCTACATATATATGTACATCTCTATATATCGACATGTATCTATCTCTCTCTCTCTCTCTATATATATATATATATATATATATCTGTATATCTATATAACATACACCTTTCATTGGGTACATGGCGGTTTGTCCTATTTCCACACAATCCTCCCTTTTGTGTTTTAATCTGTCTGAATACACAACTGGCATAGGTACATCTCAGGTAGCTTAGTGGTGGTTTACTCTGAGGATGGTGTACATGGTTGTGGGTTCTAGTCCTGAAAGGGGTTACTATTTTACCTCTCAGACTAGGCAATGGTAGGAAAAGTGTGAATAACACACATTTAAGTGGTTGTAAGCAGGTTTGCCTGTGGACTGCATGACGTTAAGCAAAGGTTAAACCTGTGAAGCACATATCAGTTTAACTGTGTTTAAGTGCCGCTTACCATCGCGCACACCCACGCAAACCCACTTACAACTGCTTAAAAGTGCTTTAATCCACCTGCATCCAACAGACCTTATTCTGGCCCTCAAAATAAATTAACAGCCCTTGCACCTAGGACCATGAACACCACAGTCACAGACTTTACCACTAAGGCATCTGAGATATGTACAAATGTTATGGTGTATAAAAGATACATTTTACTACAGGCATTCCTCACTACTGAAAACAAGTGTGACTGTCAGTTGGTGTACATATGTATGATACATGTTAATGTTCATATGTTTGTGAAATTAGGTGTTGCAAAGTGACATAACAGGGTGTATTATGGATGACAATGGTTCTTGTTTTGTGTCCTTTTTATATTGTCTCTATACTCCATGTATACCCCTCCAGTTCACTTATTGAACATCCAACCCAGGCTCTCCTTGATGCATGATTTCATTACCTATCATTCCTCCCCTGCCCCAATCTCCACATACACAACAACCATCCCTTATATGGTGAAGTAAGTTAATATTAATAGTTATATAGTTATAATACCAGAGCTGCATGTGTTTTGTGTACAATTCAGTTCCTTTGGATTGCTTCTGTGTCACGCAGTGTGTTCATTGATGTTTCTATATATATATGGCTATAGATGTAACTGTATATATATATATATATATATATATATATATATATATATATATATATATATGTGTGCAGACATCACTGACATGTATATATATATATATATATATATATATATATAGTATTAATTTGTAACAGTTATACATATGTGGACTTGCATATGTTGAGTCACAAACTACAGTACATTACAATGTACTGTAGATATGTACACAAACTGACTGTCAATTTGTGGTCAGTACTGTGGAATACCTATAGTATAAGATGTAGTCTAAAGATCATGAAATGTGTATACAGCTCAGATGGCTTAGTGGTAAGTCCCATGACTCTAATGTGCATGGTCCAGGGTTCAACACCTGCAATGCTTTAAAAATGTTTTTTACTCCTGAATAAGGCACATGTAAGTAGTTGTAAACATGTTTAAAAGAGCTTGTGTGACATTAAATCAGCAGTAAACAGTTAAACAAACTTTAAAATGTATAACCTGTGCAAACAAACATGGCCACATCTGCTAACTACTCAGGATATATACATTTCAGTGAAGTAACATCTCACTATGTGCTTACATAACATTACATTCTCTGTTGACTTTAATCTCCAGCACACGTGGGTTTATATAGGTGTTTTACGTTTATTATACTGACGAATACTACCTATATATGCAAGCTGTGGTTAAGGTGTACTTTTAACATGATAAACATCCCTGACTTTATTGGGATTTGAACCTCGAATACAAAGATACTATGCAAATGCTGTAACCATTACACAATTGACATCAACGTTGCTTCCACCTATTTCCTGTTTAGATGATTGCTATGTGTAAGCTAGGCTAAGCAAATGGCGGAGGCACCCATACCCACTGCGCTTAACTTACTCATGAAATAAAAACATATAAAAAATGAAATGAGAGACTATAAATTACATTCCTAACTACATTAGGCATAGCCCCTCACTGACACACTTTAAGGGAAACCTTGATGTTTGAGTGGGTAACAAAATATATATCCCTGGGATCCTGTGTCCCAGAACGATACAGACAGGGGGTGAGGGAGCCCCTCCAGTTTTATAGCTGCAAGACCTGATGGGAAAATTGAACAGTGTTGATTTTTCATATTAACATGCCCTCTTTAGATCACTAAGTGCCCCTATCACCCTCCACCGCCCCAGTCTTCAACAGCTTCCAGCAACTCTGCCTGGAATCACTTCATTGGCTATGCTTGACAGAGGTTCAGTTACTTCATCAATGGTGTGGAGGAAGCCAACACACTGTAGCTATGCTTTTAATTGCCCTTGGACAGATAGTCTACTACCTATCTGTGAACCTCTAAAGTGCATGCTATCACAGCCATAATATGTGAATAAACAGAGCTTTCAGATCACAATATGCAGTGAAATATCACCATGTAGTCAGAAAACAGTTAAGTACAGCAAGAACATACATAACACTGATACTTATTCACTCCAAAACCTATCTTGGAAACTAGAAGACTTGTATAAGTTTAAGGCTTTCTATTGCTTACCAGTAGGTTACCTACAGGAAAGATGAGAAACAAGCACAGATGGGAAACATGCATGCAACTATACCATACCGGCTTATGTGTCAGCCTTAGGCTTTGGAATACTGGCCAAGGCTATTTGCTCCCCCATGGTGCCTTTTTTAGGGAAGTCTCAAAGGTGAATCCCACCTCCATAAACAGCACAATAGCAGAATCAGTGAGGGTTATTCTACTCAACACCAGAGGTTGTGATCACAACATGCACGCACTCACAACACTACTCAGTATGGACAACATCAACATCTGTACAGTAACTGAGACCTGTTTTAAGGCTCCTCAGAGCACACTGGCACTACCAGACTACAACCCATACCACACATTTCAGACACAGAACATGGACTGACACAGACATGGAGGGGGTGTATCCATATTCATCAGGGATACCTACACCTCCAGCTTAGTGGGGCAGCATGATACCTCTGAAATCATCCATGTGCAGCTAACATCAGCCAAAACTGCAATGCTAACTGTGGCCTGCTACAGATCACCCTCCATGATCCAGGACCACCACTCCACCTACCTGGAGTCAGTAGGAAACATGACAGTCCTACCGCACACCCTGGTATTGGTCAATGTCAACTACCCTACCATTAACTGGGAAACTTACTTAAGTACTCACTTCCAGGCCCAGCGCTTCCTGGAATGTATCACCTCATATGCCCTGTATCAGATGGTAAACTCCCTGAGGGGTGGAAACATACTAGAGGTGGTAATCACCAACATGGGCAACAGGTGCACCACAACAGAGGTAAACCGGTCACTAGTTAGATCTGACCATGAACTATTCACTGATCCACACTCAACCATCTCCCCCACCCACAGAAACCACAGTGTATACCTTTCCTACAGCTAAATTCACACTACTAGAGACAGGGGGGGGGGGTTCGCAGCCCCCACGCTAAGGGAAAACACTGCTCAAGATACAGACAGATTTATAAATGCACTCTATAAGCACCTACAAGGATGTATGGATCATGCTATCACTGGAAAACCAAGACTCACTCCTCCTAGACAAGGACACCAGTCTGGTGGACCCCTGCAATAAACATTCTATACAACAGAAGTAGGACAGTGGTCCAGAAAAACAGCAAATCCCAAGAAGGGCAGACATCCATGACCAGTATTAGTAAGGAACATAGGTCCCTCATGAAATCATCCAAGGCTAACATCAACAGGAAAATAGGCAAGGATTCAAAAGATAACCACAAAGCCTTCTTTGGCTATGTCAAGGATCTAAGTGGTAACACACAGATTTACACTGTGCCGGTGCAATATAGCACAAAATATACTGACCCTACTGATATCGCCAACATCCTTGCAGATACATGCAGTGCAAACTTCACCCCTTAAAGAGCCCACAAAAATACACGGAAAGTACAGTATCCCAGACATCAGAGACACAAAGGTGGAAATGGCCCTCTCTAACAGCAATACACAGCGTCAATGGAGGAAGATGGTGTCCCAGACTGCATCTTACAAACACTACAAGACAAACTGACCCCCTCCCCCACCTAATTAAGCTTTTCAATCTCAGCCTCTTCACAGGCTACATGCCCATACAATGGTGCATGGCAATGGTTATTCCACTCCACTAAGGTGGAAACACAACTGACAAATGGTAACTACCACCCCATAAGCTTGACTAGCCTGGTCTGCAAAGCTATGGAGTGAATCCTCATGACACTCATTAACAAAGACATTGGTAACCTCCAAACACTTGACCCAACCCAGGTCAGCTTGGTTGAGTGCAGTTCATGCCTACGGAACCTGTTTGCCATCTTACAGACAGTCACCAAGACATTAGATGAGGGGAGAGGTGGTTCACGCATACTACCTGGACCTCGCCAAGGCCTTTGACACCATTACCCACTCAGGTATTATTGATAAACTCACCAGCCTATACATACACCCTTACATCACAAGATGGGCTGCCAACGGGCTTACACACAGAACCCACATGGTACGACTAGTGGTCTCCAGGTCCAACTCTTAACCAGTCATGACTGGTGTTCCACAGGACTCAGTCCTGGGACCCCTACTGTTTGGCATATACTTCTCAGAGGTACAGGCAAACACAGGTGGACTAAGGCAGACCATGTTTGGCAATGACTGCAAACTGGGAGCCATACTTGACAGTCCAGCTGACACAGACATCCTTCAAGGGGCCTCATAGAGACCAACACAGGGTGTCAAAGTCATGGCCTCCAGCTAAGTGCCACAAACTGCATGGTCATTCCATTGTGGAATATTAAGCACCCACATATTAACACATAAGTGGCAGCCACTTTAATACAGACAAGTTAATAGGGTATCTGGGGACTAAGGTAGATAGTGATCTCTCCTTTGACAATCTATCTCCAAAGTAGTTAGGACATCCTTCTATGTAGGCCATCTGAGTACTAAAGGGTTTGCATCTAGACATACTGAGGTTATAGTGCCCCTTTACTCATCACTCATCAGTCCCATCATAGAGTATAGTAATCCATTTGAGATGTGCCTCAGAAGGCACATCCAACAGCTGGAAGGTCCACAAATGTACCTCATCAAGAGGATTACTGGCCTCAAACATATGTCCTAAGCAGCCAGACTGAATAAACTCCTACTTTACTCCATGGCATCTCGTTTACTTGGAGATGATCTCTGCTGGCCAACAAAGCCATGTTGAACTCAGGCTTAATGGATATGCTCCACCTATGGGAATCCATGTCACAGTTAGCCACACACTGTAGTGAGCTGAACCTTGCCACAACAATAACTGGAAGATGCTGGAGAGATGGATTCCTGTCAAAGAAACTTCCCATACTTTGGAACAACATCCCTAATTACATTATACAGAGCCCCACACTAACACTCTTCAAGAGAAATCTTGAAGAGTGGATGGGGAACAGTAAATAAACCCCAGGGATCCCGCCATTGGCTCTGCTCTACAGAGGGACAGTTAGTGAATCAATGGGGTGGCAAAAGCTGACACATTTTGGCTAGGCTTATGAATGCCCTCAGGCAGTTAGCCAAGTACCTACCTATAAACCTATGAACCTATACATACAGTATCAGCACATGCTGATAGCTTAATTTACTGTTCAGGTGTTGACTTACCTTGTGCCAATAGCTGTTGTGTGTGCAATAGTTGAGGGCTGCCTATGTTGGATACACACAGTAGACTGCCTATACATGACAATTTACAGGTAGTCTTGTGTGTGTGCCATCCATTTTTACTGTGTGTGCAGGTAGAGAAAGGTGCCAGTCCCTAGATGCCTATACTGTCAGTGTGTGTGCTATACATTCCCTCCTTGCCAAGGCATGGGCATACTGGGCACGCCTCCATCTGCCTACTGGGGCTGGCTCAGGGTGTTTGTGGTCTGAGTACCTCTGTGCCTGTTGGGCCCTTGGTAATGGTGGTGGGCTGTGAGGGTCTTCACCATTCTGTCCCTGCTGCAGCTGTTTCCGCAGGATCATATTTTGTAGCATGGCACATACTATGAAGATGTAGGCACGTGTCTGGAGAGTACTGCAAGGCTCCACCAGATATGTCCAAGCAATGGAACTGTGAATTTAAGCATCCCAAACACACGCTCTATGATGATTCTGGTTTGTGCGTGTGCCTCATTATGGCGTTCCTGCTTGGGTATGTGTGCATGTCTGATGGGAGTCAGCATCCATGGCTCCAGTGCATAGCCAGCATCCCCCACCAGGTGGCCATATGGGATGTCCCCCCTGGAAAATACCTGATACAACTGTGAGGCATGCCAGATGTGGGAGTTGTGATAGCTTCCAGGACTGCCAGCACGCACATCCATGATAATGCCCTGGGCATTGCACACAACCTGGCAGTTGATGGAGGGGTATCCCTTGTGGTTTATGTAGTGCCTACCCTGCTCACCATGTGGTGACTTGATGTGTATGTGCGTGCAGTCTATTGCACCCAGTACCTCAGGTTATTCTGCCACATGGTGGAAGAGATGCATATTGCTGGCCAACTCCTCCTGTATTTGGGGAAGTATATGTGCTCATTGGCATGTGGTAATATGGCATCCAGGAACTGGTGAAGTACCCTGGATGCTGATGCCTGTGAGATCCCCATGATATCCCCAGGTGGCTTTTGAAAGGTACCTGTAGCTAGTATTCTCAGGTTTACACATACCTTCGTATCCACTGGGATGGGTTTCCCTCTGTTCTGGCTCTGAGGCATGGCCAGCACTGCTCCACAAGTTGCTGTAAGGTGCCCCTGTCCACCCTGTAATGCTCTACTATCTCCAGATCATGTAGCCCCTGATAGGTTACTCTGGGTCTGAACACTCTTCTCCTCCACTGGTGCCTGAGGTGGTTGTGTGCACCATCCTCCACACCACCTTCAGTCTCCAACACATGCTGGTGGATCAAAGCTATGGCAGCCCCTAAAATGTACATACCAAAAGTTCCCCGTCTGTATACACCAATGGTGCAGAGTGTATGGGAATACACAAGTGTGTGTGAGGTGCTTTCACACTTCATACTATTTTGCTATGGATGCTGCTGATGTCATTGGGTGTGTATCAGCAATTCCAGCTGCAGGGTATCTTAATTATGGGTTTTACAGTGAGTACTGCAAGTGTGGGGCCTTTAGTGTGGAGTTATGCTTGCCCGCCTTGATTAATCTGTTGCCCTTTACTTCACTTTTAAACCTGGATCCCCTCCCATTATCAGGCATGCATCCACCTGCCGTCTTTCTTGTTTTGTACTTTGCCTACCCAGTCGTGTGTTGCAAAATGTGTCTTGTAGCTGATATACTGCAAATCCGCTTTGTTCTGCTGTGACACTTTACTGTTTTCTTTGCAGTACAGCCCCTCTCCCTTTCCTGTTCTGCAGGTAGCTGCTTGCAGCCTTGTTAGCTGTTGTCAATGGCCCACTGTAGATTCCTAGGTGTTAATTAGTCATTTGTACTCCAATTTCCCTGCTGCAGCATTTCCTTATTTCTTTCCTATATCCTTCCTGTTTCAGCTTCGGTGCACGCTGTGCAAACCCATTTACCAGGTTTAAGTGTGTTTTCATCTCTGTTCGCATGTATACTCGGTTACCTTGTGTACTCTCAGCTAAGCAAAGCTATAGCTAGTTCGACACACCCCTATCCTGTAGCTGCTTAGCTATGGGCAAACCGGATTAGCAATGCTCCAATGTGCTTACAGCAAAGGTGACACACCCCTCTCTTGATGTCATCTTTATCTCAAGGGCACACCTCGGTGTTATAATGCTATGCTGTGAGGTGCATCCTTACACCAGCGGGGAAGCTGTGATTCACTATTACTCCTCTCATTTGCATGGCATTGCCTACTAATTCCTAGCTACCCTGCAAAACACTGTCACAGACCCTTAGCAACCCTTGCACCATGGTGTGATGTAACATGCCTGCCATTGACTATTATGGAAAAATCATGATATGTGTTACATTGCAGTTTTATTCTATATTTTTCTATTTTTCTTGCGATCCGGTTTGCGCGCCACTGCCCTGCATTTAAACTGTGCAATAGTGCGAAAAATGAAATTAAATGTTCTTTTTTATATTTTGTACTTTTTTTTTATGCCAATGGCTATATATTTAGCCATTGGCATATATTAACAATATAATACATGTGTTTGGCCAGCTGTCATGGCTCCGATTTTATGTTTGCAAAAATGTAAACCGTTTTTTTATGGTTTACATTTCTGCATGCTTACACTATGCCTGCACCACTTCCTGGATTGTTAAATACATTAATTTGCATGCTACACTGCTGCAACTGGGGTAAGTAGCATACAGGGGCCGGGAGCTGTGTGGGCATAGTGTACACAGGTAGTGCACGTGGAAACAGCTCGTACCCGGATGGCTCACCGGCCATATTTGATGTTGGATCACCAACGCTATGCCTACATCTGGCGCAAGCTTCATGAATATATTTAAACACTTCTTGAAGTTTTATATAAATGTTTGTTTGTTTGATAATCACACGATTGAGTTAGGTGTTTTAATAGCAAGGGAGTTAGGAGTGAATCATTTGAAGTTCATCCAATCGGACAAGGGATAACAGTATTTAAGGGAGTTAAACCTTTGACTAATTGTCTGAAGACGTTTACACTGGATAAACAGAAGTACTAACCATTCTCACTGCTTTTTTATATTTTTTATTATTTTATGAATAAATAAGTGATTTTTTATGCATTTGGTGTAATTATTTGTCCGGAGTCTGCAAAGAGGATGGGAACACAGCCTTTTGGATTTTCTTAGTTTGTTCATGTCAGTGTTTATTTAATTATTAAAAACAAATCCTCTTTTAGGATGCATCGCATTGAACATGCCAAATAATTGGAAACACCACTAAAAGGTGCTAACCAAAAAGATCATAGCACTAATGTCCACTAGCTGTTGGGACATGCCGGGAGCTCTGTCATTTTATTCAATGTCTTTTAGAGGTTTGTTGGGAAATCTCAGTCTCACTTACCTCGCCATTTAAGACACAGTTGTCCCGAGCCTCTTGTATCAATGTAAGTTCATTATCTCCATCAGTACTAGAATCAGGACCTAAATCTTCACCAATAGATAAATAAAACATAGTGGAGCTACATCTTCATAAGCTAGGATCTCCCAAACTCCCTGGAGTAAGCTTCCCCTGCATGTTAAGCAGTGTGGTCCACTGCCTTCCTTTAAACATAACATGACTGGATGGATATCCATAAATTTACTCCAGAACTCACTGCTATCCCTCCTGGAAAAAGAAGGTGTGACATGAGGGGGGATGCTGTCAGGTAATGGATGGTCATAAGTATTAGTGGCCTTGGAATATCTATGAAATCAGTGAAATCTGTAGAGTTGAACATATTGCCATTAATGATCATTTGGGTGGATTAAAAATAAAATACAAAATATTTTCCACATAAATTCTCTAGTATAACAAGAAGGCAATAATGCATCGTAAAATTATAATTATAAGGAATAAAACAATGCCCAGAGCAGTTGAGAGGCTTAACTCTAGATGTCTGTTGAAACTCTAAGGATTGTTGCAATAGTATGATTATGAGTGTGATTAGAGGGGGTGTATATGCTACATCCAAGGTTGTTGCACCTTATATTATTCCCACTTTACTAATGTGCATCGATCTCAGAGTTAGTATATGTATATACATACAAATATACATATATTTCAGTTCAGTGTCTTCCTTCGCCTAGGTCACAGAAGTGTTTTTTATTTTTAATTGTTCTCTTGTTCTCTACTTCTTCTTTTTAATGATGTTTTCTTTTTATATATATGGTGTTTTCTATATATATATATATATATATATATATATATATATGGAGATATATATATATATATATATATATATATATATATATATATATATATATATGGAGATATATATATATATATCTATATATATATGATCCATTTATATTGCCAAATATTCAGAATCTCAAACATTTTTGTGGTTGCCTTATTAGACTGAATTCTCGTAAGACCAAAGAATGCCACAATCTGCATATTGGAAGTCACAGTATAGAAGTATGAGGGAATTTGACATTTCTCACTGTTGTGCCATCTCGCAGTTGCTATACATATAAATGGCTGAGAATGTGGGGGTAGAGGGAGGCTTAGCTGCCTGCATAAATATGTTTTTGTATTTTTATATGGATTTTCATCTAAGTGAGTTTTGTTCTTGTGAGATCGATATTTTGCAATTCAAAGATGGAATTGTTCGTCAACATGTCATAGATCCATATACATATATGGATCCCATTCGCATTGCCGAAAGTACAGTTGTCTGAAACACATTTTGCCGAGACCATAACTCCGAATTTACACTTGTCCAAAATGGCAGTTTGCAATTGCACTACAGTATGTATGAACAAATATACTCTTGTTGTCACTGTAGTGCAATCTCGGGCTTGCCTGCCTGCAAAAATTAGAGAAAATTAGTTAATGAGTTTTAACTGGTTTCCGTTCCGGCAAAGTGCCATTTCAGACAAGTGTAAATTCGGAGTTATGGTCTTGGCAGAATGTGTTTCGGACTACTGTACTTTCGGCAATGTGAATGGGATCCATTTATATACATAAACATATAAAGATCCGTAAGAATAGGGAGGAGAAACTACCCCTGCAAAAATATTTCCCTGTGATTAGAGCAAGTGTCAACTTTGCTGTTGTTTTCACTGAACTCTTGTTTTTTTTTAGGGCAGTAATGACTAGGCCTACAATCATGAGTCTCACTCTTTAGAGAGTCCTTCACTCCACAGACAAATGGACACTGCAACCATTGAAAGTTTATTACTTTCCTATAACACCCACTCTGAAGGGTATACCTGTACTTAGAAAAAGATCTTCATATTTGGTTTAGTTGATCGATTTGCTTTATGTATAATGTTATTGTTTTATTAGGTATTTGCATTTCTTGGTGACTGTATGAAAAATATTTCATGCATTCATTAATTTTTAGCAGCATGTATTCAGAAGTGTTTTTTTTATTTAATTTTTGCTTTGTAGGTTCATAGATAAGTACTAAGCCAGCCTACCTTGTGGGCCATTTGGATATAGATTGGCCTTACCCAGCCCATGGTCAATAAGTATATATTACTCCAAATGAGAATAACTGGGATCATGTCACAGATAATTTATGGGGACTTGTGTATGTATGTATGTATTAATATCATGACACTGATGTGTTATGACAGTTGCTGTGTTTACACCATTCGGAGGGCTTATCTCTGCAACAGGATTTTGGTAAAATGGAAGGAAACATCGCATGGTGTCCTCTTTGAGAGAGCTTATTTATGACAAATGTTGAAGCTGGGACAGACTTATGCATGTTTTGTTTCATTAAGTTATATTGTTCTTTTAAATGAAAGAAATGCATGCGTGTTGCTGCTTACATATCTCATTGGCCAAGTCTTTGTGTATTTCTGGATTTGATGCAGTTGTCTGCATTTATGTATCATAAGACCAATTGCCATAATGGTTAAGGTCTTTTCCTCCCCTGCACAAGGTACAAAGTTCAATCCTGGCCTCTGTCCAATGCTTGTTTGGATTTTGCATGTTTCCCTCTGTCTCTGTGTGGTTCCTCCCACCTCTAAAAACATGCTGAGTTTTTCCAGCTCAAAACTCACCAATGAATGGAGCTGTGGGTAGCAACACAGACTACATGGTACCCGATGGGGAAAGAGTTGTACAGACTAACTGCTTTGGGCATCTACTGTGGTGCACAGTATCCTCAAGATAAGAGACCACGAATCACAGACTGTGCACTGTGGCAGGCCCACTTGATGGTGCAAAATATGATTCTAGGTGATTTGGTCATGTTGACTAATGCTGTGAAAATGGGCAAGGGTAGTTATGGGTCATAAGTGAGTTGAGGATCCGACCTATGGCAGGGCCCCATGCTAATGGTGGAAGGGGTGTATGTGCCCCTATTGGCCAGTGTGTGCCTGCCATAAAGCCCAGCAACCCTGGGTCAATAAGCTACTGGCCGGCTGGTGTCTAGTTGCCCAGCCTGGGTTACCTGGGATAGTTCTGTTGAGCAAAATCTGGATGTAATATGAATCAACCTGCCAAACATGAACTCAGAATTGCTACACTTAATGTAGGTTCACTGACAGGATGTAGCTTGGAAGTGGATGACATTATGATACGGAGGAGGCTGGACATTCTATGTATCCAAGAGACAAGATGTAAGGGCGGTGCATGGCTTAAGATCCAGAGTCCACTACTCAGGAGGGGAACAGGTTAGAAATGGTGTGGGAATTGTGGTGAGAGACAGGCTTCAGAAGGTAATGAGAGATATCATCAGAATTAATGATAGACAAGTGGCAATCAAATTCCAGTGTAACGATATGGTAATCAGATTTCAGTACAATGATAGGACAGTATTTACAATCTCAGCCTATGTCCCACAGCAGTGTTGTGATAGTGAGGAAAAGAGTGCATTCAGATAGCAGTTGAGGGACCTACTAGATAAAGTAGGACAGCATGAACTGGTGTTGATAATGGGTGACTTGAATGCACATCTCAGGACAGACAGAAAAGGATATAATGACTGCCTGGGTCCACATGGGTGGGGCAACAGGAACAAAGAAGAAGCCATTCAAGACTTCTGCCGGACAAATGGCTTGATAGTTGCCAACACATGGTTCAGAAAGACAGACAGTAACAAGATCACATAAAAGAGTAGCCAAATTCCAACTCAGGTAGACTTCCTCCTAGTAAGGAAAAGGCACTGGGGTAGAATCCATGATTGTAATGTCATCCCCAGTGAAACAGTCAGCCCACAGCATAAATGACTGGTTGCCACAATCAGCTCCAAGCAGTGGTTATAGAAGACTCTATGGTCAACAGAGACCAGGCTGAAGACCTGGAAGTTGACTGGAGAGAAAGTACAACAGTTCAAGGAATTACTCAGGGGTTTAGTACCCCAAGAGGAGGAAGAAATAGTGGCGTTGAAGAAGAATGGCAGTGCCTCAAAACAGCATGTGTTAGGTCTACAGAACAGATATGTGGCTGAGCTAGGTATGGAAATAAGGTACATAAGGAAAGCTGGTGGTGGAATGCAGAAGTCCAGAAAGCGATCAAAAGAAAGGATGGAAGGAAAAAGTGTGAGATAGAAAAGACTGACCAGGCTAGGAAGGAATACTGGTTATCTAACAAATAATCTAAGAAAGGGGTTGCAATACCTAATAATAGGGCATTGGAGGCACTCTGCCATCTTTTGGAAAGTGATTCAATAGGTGGTACAAAGAAACTATACCAAGTTGCAAGGCAAAGGCAGACAGATAAAGAAGATAGTCAGACACCCTTCATAAGGGATGCCAGCAACAACCTGCTCACCAGTCCACAGGACATCAAAGGCAGATGGAAGGAGTATTTTCAGCAGCTTCTGATGAAGAAAACCACATAAAAGTTCTAATGCCCAAGAAACAGCCTACAATGAGAGAAGAAGAGGAGCCCACCCTAGAAAAAGTAAGAATAGCACTAAGGAAAATGAAGTCAGAGAAACCAGCAGCCTCAGATGAAGTCACAGCAAATATGATAAAGATGTTGAGTGAGATAGGGGAGGAAATGGTTCCTGAGGGTACTCATAGCAGTGTGGAGAGAAAGGTGTATCCAAGATGACCAAAGAATAAGCATACCCATGCCAGTGTACAAGAACAAAGGGGACATCCACAACTGTGAGCAATACAGAGGCATCAAACTCCTATCAAATTGCTTGATGAAAATTCTGGAGAGGATGATTGATAGACAGATATGCAGAGTAGTAGAATGTAAGGTGTGAGATGAGCAGTTCGGCTTCAGATCAGGATGCAGCACAACTGAACCGATGTTTGCAGTAAGACAGATAGTTGAGAAGAAGCTAGAGATGAGAAAAGAGTCCAACTGGGCATTCCTAGACTTGGAGAAAGCATATGACAAGGGCCCAAGAAAGCTGATCTGGTCAGTACTACGGTGGTTCAAAGTCCAGAAACATTGGTAGAATTAGTGCAGACTGTGTACAAGGACCCAATGACTCATGTACGAACAGTGTTCAGCCTCACAGAGGGGTTCCCAGTGGGAGAGGGTGTACACTAGGGTTCAGCTCTGAGCCCACTGCTGTTCATGATGGTAATGGACTACATTAGCAAACAGGCTGGAGGGCACAGATCAACAAAGTTACTGTACGCAGATGATGTGGCATTACAGGCAGACTCTGAGCAAGAACTTCAGAAAGGATAGGAGAATGGAATGCAAAACTGAAGGCACATGGGATGAAACTAAGCACAGATAAAACAGTGGTAATGGCACTAAACTGGGAAAATCAGAAGAAGCTGAGAATTGAGAGAGAAGGGAAGATAGTGGAAGAGGTAAATAGCTTCAAGTATCTAGGAGGAGTGGTTGAGGAGAAAGGAAGTCTGAATGAAGAGGTCAAAGCTAGAATCAGAAGGACTTGCAGTCAACTGGCATAGAGTCTCAGCTGTAGTCTATGACAGAAGAATGCCAACAAATCTGAAAAGGAAGGTGTGCAAGACAGTGGTGGGACCAGTACTACTGTATTGTTCAGAAACCTGGGCAGTAAAGGCAGAGCACATGAAGAAGCTAGAGGTGATGGAAATGAAGTGCATGAGAAGGTTGGTAGGATGCACACTGTGGGACCGATGAAGAAATGAGGACATAAGAGCAGAAGCCAAAGCAGCTCCAATTGCAGAAAAGATCAAAGAAAACAGGTTGCAGTGATTTGGACATGTGCAGAAAAGCAGAAGACAATCTGGTGAAGAAGATCTGAGACAGATAGGAAGAAGGTAAGAGGAAATGAGGGCATCCAGCAAAGAGGTGGAAAGACTGTGTGAAAGATGATCTGCAACAGTCTGGCATGAGTGTTGAAGAAGGCAGGAGTGTGACACTGAATCAAGAAAGACATTGCGACAGTTAACACGATATCCCAACCTCATGTAGAACATGGGAAAAAGGGGGCTGATGATGATGATGCCTGCATTTATGTATCAATCTGTTTCTTTTTTAGGGTGGTTGTGGGGGGGAGGGGTTGATGTAGCCTGGTATTGGATGTGCTCATCAATAACATATTTCTGTCTGGTGCATAATGCAGGATTAGATATTCTGCTATTGATATATACTATTACAATAGTCATGCTGCAGACGTTGCTGTATACATTATAAGGAAACATGTCTGCATGGCATTAGCTATGGTAATAGTTTTAAAAGGCTAAGAACCGACTTTTCAGAGTAATGCATGTTCTGTGATGACCACTTCATAACTCTTCTATTACTCTTGTTCAGTCATATAAACTAAATTTACAGTTTACCATGTGTATGAGTATGAATATAAAGATATTTCCATTTATCAATGACATGAATGTAATGAAATGCAATCATATTTGCAGGATTTCTACAGTCTGTTTGACAAACATAGTGTAACATTGAAAAACAAAATTTTAAATTTTAATGTTAACAAAGAAAGGCGTTTCTAAAAGTTCTTTTGTTGTTATCAATACTTTGAATGGCGTATTATTATTATCAGAGTTTTAGCACTCCAAGTCTCACAGAAAAATGTCTCAGATTAATGCTACTCAAACTATATAAAGGTATAAATGCCTCATTTACTGAAGCTATATAGAACTGCCATGAGAACTATTTACTATTTGTATTGCTACTAACGAGAAGTTCTAAATATGTTCTTATTTTTATGTAGATGTTTTTCATTTCCATTATGGGATACAGACAGAAATGTGTCAGTTCCCTGAAGTGGGAAAGCTGGCATTAAATGATTGTGGACTTGAATCACCATAAATTAATGTGTGTGTGTGTGTGTGTGTGTGTGTGTGTGTGTGTGTGTGTGTGTGTGTGTGTGTGTATTCATATGTGCTTGTGTATGTTTGTGCATGCATGTGTGTATGTATGAGCATGCATGCGTGCCTCCATGTGTATGTTCCTGTGTATAATGGATGAAGTACAACCAAGAAAGCCACTCCATTGTTCCTTTTTTTTTTCTTCCAGAGCTGTTTTTATTTAGAGCTTTGTTAAATCACTAACAGATATGCACTATTGAAACTATAGGTTGCATTTGACAAGGCAATGACATCTACCAGCATGAGATGGATTTGTATTCATTAGATCTTAAGCACAGGGACAGTATGTATCTCTTGCATTACAATTATATGCAGGCAGGTGGAAAGATGGTCAGGAAACAAAGAGAGAAACCAAGTTAAAAGGATGGATGAAAAGAGAAGAAAAATAGAGAAAGGAAAAGAGAGTGAAAAGTAAAGAGAGGTAGAAGCTTTTGTGTATTTTCTTGTTCATTGTGGTAACAACACAAGAGATTCAAAACTGAACTTTGGGAAGGAAGAGATTTTTCACTCAAAGCTAAAGCTAAAAGGCAGAATACTTACACATAAATAATTTACCATAAATTACAAGGCATATTATAATGGGAAATAAACTCTTGGTCAAGATCAATGCAGGAAGTCCATCAGGCCTCTATAAAACAGCTGGTGTCATCATCGTGGCTTTGTATTTATTCAGCTAAAATCAATCTGCATGGCATTGAATACTGACTTTGATTATATGTTTCTTCTAATCATCCATCACATTTTCATTCATCTGAACAATACTTTCTATGGTTATTTTCACTTCTGGAATCTTTTCAGAAGGAAGACAGCTTGACACATAACACTTAACACATGTATTTCTCAGGCTGTTGGTTGTTCCTGAATATGTTTTACTGCTAATAGTTTTGAGCATCAGATAAGGTACAGTATAACACAAGTAGCATACTTTTTTCTGATAAATATGATGAAAAAAAAGCCTTTTTAATGGTATTCAAACATTACTTGAACATTGTTGCCTATATCTAAACATATGTATAGATCCAAAACATTCTGCAATATTCTGAGAGAATAAATACATTCAAACAATGATGCAGCATATTTTTAATATTTGTCAGATGTATTAAAGCACAGTTTTCTGAAAACTGTGTATAATATATCAGCTATAACTTTTTGTTACCTCTAACCACATGACAAATTGAAGCTACAGTAGATATTTTCTAAAACTACGAAGCAGCTTTGTCTTATTTTCTATAATTTGTGTGCATAGTTTTTGATTACTGTTGGATAGCAGAGCATGGTGAATCATCATTATCATGATTATCAGCCTGCCTTTTGTTTCCATTTTGAATGGGATTGGGGTGTTACATCATCTATCACCACTTCTCTGGACTTGCAGTAACTTTTCTACCTTCAGCAGTCATACTTGACTGTTGTATCGCTTGCATTATCATGTTATCTTTCTCTTGGCTGGACATTTCTTCTTGCCTTCTTCATGTCTCTCCCAAATCTGTTTTTCCAAATTATCTTCTTCTTTCCTGCACATGAGAACTAGCCACTCTCCTTTGTTCTCCTTTACCTTCTATGTAGCTGAGGCTTATTTGGCCTTTGCTCTGAAGTGCTCATCTCTTGATCTGTTTGCATTGTGAACCTATTACCCATCTCAGACACTTCACTTCCATCATCTCAGGCTTTCTAAATGACTTTGCCTTCAATGCCCATATTTCTATACAGTACAGAAGAATCTGTATGACACCTTTCAGGTCCTTTGGCATTCTTCTGTCACACACTACTCCTGACACTGTACCAGCTGGCTACAGCACAGTTGATACTAGCTTTTCCCAGGCTCCACACCTGGATTTCCCTTCAGCTTAGCCTTACCTCTTAGATACTTGAAACACTTAGCCTATTCCACTACTTTTTCCTTCAATCTCAATTTTCATCTGCTTCTGATTTCCCCCATTTGCCAGCATGATCATTGCATTGCTTCTTCTCTGTTTCATCCCATGTGTCTTCAGTTTTTAATTCCATTTCCCTATCATTTGCTGGAATTCCTTTTCAAAGTCTGCTTATAGTGACACATTGTCTACATACAGCACCTTTGCTGATCAAATATGAACAGGAGTAGGCTCAGAGCTTAACTCCGATGCATGCCAGTTCCCACTGGGAACCCTCTGTGAGTCTGAATATTGCTTATACTTTTGTAATTAGGTCCTTCTGCATATTCTTCTCTAACTGAAACAATGTTTATTTGACTTTGTATCACACTGGACAGCCCAAAAAAGCAATCTTTGAAACTTGTCAAATGCTTTTTCTAAGTTTAGATGTGCCCAGGTGGATTATTTCCCAGTCTATAAATTTGTTTACATATTACATTATTGAAGTTTCAGTACTTCGAATACCATATGGTCGACACCATATGATCGAAGTACTAAAACTTCGAAAATGTTTTCATTTGTTTTTCTATTGTAATTTTTTACATGTGCTGAGATTGTTGATCAGCGTATGCATAGCAGCATATCAGTATTTGCAAAGTCGATCTTCACTGCTGATGTAGTTAACATCGAGATTTGACTGTTTCAGTCTGTATTAGTACACACACACACACACACACACACACACACACACACACACACACACACACACACACACACACACACACAAACACTTCTAATTCTTTATTGCTTTTCGTTTTTATTTATATTATTTAGATTGTTATGCTTTTTGATTTGTTTAGTTAGCATGTACAAGACGTTTATGCATACTGGGTCAGCAATCATGTGACAAAATTGTTGCTAGCCATAGGTACAGAAGCTTTCAACTGTCACTGAATTTGCCTCATATTGTCATTTGTTTTCTTATAAAACTTAGAAGAACAAACTGGAACAAGAAGAACTCTGAGGAAGCTGCGGCAGGAGCTGTAGCGAAAATGTTGCTTGTTTTGTGATAATAAAAAGAACGTTAAGATTCATATCGCTGAGTGGATTAGTGGCTTTCCGTTCTTCAGTTTCCTCTGTTTTCTTTTGTTTTTTGTTGTTTTTTGTGTTTGGTTCTTATAAAACTTGTAATATACAAATCAATGAATACTGCAGTCACTAAATAATAACAGACATAGCCTTAAGAAAACACATTCTAATGCAAACCATGTTATTCTAGCAACTTTCTAAGTATTTAAAGAAAATATCTGTCCTTTATTTT